>NC_091151.1:33811726-33909226 GCF_040958095.1 Procambarus clarkii
GGTACACTGGAGGGAGATTCAATGTACCTCCAGGTACACTGGAGGGAGATTCAATGTACCTCCAGGTACACTGGAGGGAGATTCAATGTACCTCCAGGTACACTGGAGAGAACTCCAATGTACCTCCAGGTACACTGGTGGTAGCTTAGAGTACAGCTCCTAAAAGTGCTAGCCCCCCAAATCTGTTTTTCAGAATTATATTTTCTTAGATTTACTTGTTTAAGCTGAAATGTGCATACTATAAGAACTATTCAATCCAAAAGAAACAGGAAAACTACCTATTTCTAATTGTTCCATTTGTTGAATATGTTTCTTACCTGATTTGCAATACACACACACACACACACACACGCACACAAACACACACACACACTACGGGCTCACCATAGCCCGTGCTACTTGGAACTTTTTGTTCCAAGTAGTGAATCTATAACAACAACAACCTGATTTGATGTGGCACAAGGAAATATTAACCAAACGTCACTTTTCTGGTATCAGAGAAAAGCTCGGGAAAAATTCTGTAAACTTTTGAGTCATGTTATTATATATTTCTTACTGGAGGAGGTCTCTCTCTCTCTCTCTCTCTCTCTCTCTCTCTCTCTCTCTCTCTCTCTCTCTCTCTCTCTCTCTCTCTCTCTCTCTCTCTCTCTCTCTCTCTCTCTCTCTCTCTCTCTCTCTCTCTCTCTCTCTCTCTCTCTCTCTCTCTCTCTCTCTCTATCTCTCTCTCTATCTCTCTCTCTCTCTCTCTCTCTCTCTCTCTCTCTCTCTCTCTCTCTCTCACTCTCTCTCACACTCTCTCTCTCTCTCTCTCTCTCTCTCTCTCTCTCTCTCTCTCTCTCTCTCTCTCTCTCTCTCTCTCTCTCTCTCTCTAACAATGAGCAATTCAAGATCAAGTAATATTAAATCTGTACCGCATCAACATTATTGATGTTGAGTCAATATTCAATAAAAGTGATTGATGTTGAATCAAGGATATCAGCGTTACATCAAAGTAATCGACGTTACATTAACGGTGATTCAACGTCATCATTATTGATTCAACATAGAGAACAACTGTAAAATAGGTTTCAACATTTTGCGGACAATGAAACTGATATTTCTTGCTTCATGCTGACTTTTGAATGATGATTGGTACTCACTTAGTTGTACTCACCTAGTTGTTCTCACGTACTTATACTCACTTAGTTGTGTTTGCGAGGCTTGAGCTCTGGCTCTTTGGTACAGCCTCTCAACTGGCAATCAACTGGTATACAGATTCCTGAGCCTACTGGGCTCTTTCATATCTACATTTGAAACTGTGTTTGGAGTCAGCCTCCTCCACATCACTGCCTAATTACATTCCATCTGTTAACTATTCTGACTCTGAAAAAGTTCTTTCTAACGTCCTTGTGGCTCATTTGGGTACTCAGTTTCCACATGTGTACCCTTGTTCGCATACCAACTGTGTACTGGTGAGTCTCCCAGCTTACTGCTGACAGATGGTTGCTCTACAGTCATTCAGTCTCTGTTGACTGCTGGCTGCTACAAAGCCGTCTAATCTTGCCGATGACTGATGACTGGTGACCAGTCCTCTCATTCCCATTCTGATTGATGTCTGAGAAAAGCAGTCTAGCTAATCAGTGTACTGCAGTCGCATGGATGGTGCACAGCGGTCTAGTCTCCCAGGTGACAGATAAGTGGTGCACAGCGGTCTAGTCTCCCTGCTGACTGATAAGTGGTGCACAACGGTCTAGTCTCCCTGCTGACTGATAAGTCGTGCACAGCGGTCTAGTCTCCCTGCTGACTGATAAGTCGTGCACAGCGGTCTAGTCTCCCTGCTGACTGATAAGTGGTGCACAGCGGTCTAGTCTCCCTGCTGACTGATAAGTCGTGCACAGCGGTCTAGTCTCCCTGCTGACTGATAAGTCGTGCACAGCGGTCTAGTCTCCCTGCTGACTGATAAGTCGTGCACAGCGGTCTAGTCTTACTGCTGTATGATAAGTGGCACACTGGAGTCTGGTCTCACTGCTGACTGATAAGTGGTGTACAGAGGTCTAGTCTCCCTGCTGACTGATAAGTGGTGCACAGCGGTCTAGTCTCCCTGCTGACTGATAAGTCGTGCACAGCGGTCTAGTCTCCCTGCTGACTGATAAGTGGCACACTGGAGTCTAGTCTCCCTGCTGACTGATAAGTGGTGTACAGAGGTCTAGTCTTCCTGCTGACTGATAAGTGTAGCAGAGCGGTGTAGTCTCCCTGCTGACTGATAAATGTTGCACAGGGGTCTAGTCTTCCTGCTGACTAACAGTTGCGCACAGCGTTCTATTCTTCCTGCTGACTGATAAGTGGTGCACAGGAGTCTAGCCTCCCTGTTGACTAATAAGTGGTGCACAGCGGTCTAGTCATCTTGCTGACTGATAAGTGTTGCACAGGAGTCTAGGCTTCCTGTTCACTAATAAGTGGTGCACAGAGGTCTAGTCTCCCTGCTGACAGATAAGTGGTGCACAGCGGTCTAGTCTCCCTGCTGACAGATAAGTGGTGCACAGAGGTCTAGTCTCCCTGCTGACTGATAAGTGTTGCACAGCGGTCTAGTCTCCCTGCTGACTGATAAGTGTTGCACAGCGGTCTAGTCTCCCTGCTGACTGATAAGTGTTGCACAGCGGTCTACCCTCCAAACACACACCGAAACTGCGACGTTGGTACAACGTTCGAACAAGTTTTAACACCTCCTAACCAGTTATAACAACCAATATAGCAAGTTGTAACAACGTTCTAATACGTCATAAACACGTTAAGCCAAGATGTAACAACTTTATTACAAGTTGTAACAAGCGGAAAATATAGACAGTTTCGGTTTGTGTTTCCAGGGTAGTCTCCCTGCTGACTGATAAGTGGTGCACTGTAATAGTAGGACGGTGTTAATATAGAAAGACCATAGATCTAATATTAAAAGCTGGCGTTCATGCATAAGAAGGGAGGATACACCTTTGTAAAGATGGAGTTGGTAGTGACCTGACTGACAAGCTAGGGTCATCCCTCCCCCATGGGATTAACTCATATGTAGAAAAACAGCAGCACCACAGACATCCTGCGTCGAGCCATCAAACTTGGAGAATAATTCAAGCATTAAACAATTAGTTGGAAGAATCAATCGTGTTTAATTAAGTACTTATGTTAAAATTAACTTCAATTGAGAATAAAGAATAAGCCTCGTATGTTACCTAAGAAGCATGTGACTTCAGTAAGAATAGGATATCTCGTTACTTTGTAAATATGTATCTCCCAGCTTGCTTGGTAATTCATGTAAATTAGGGAAATATAAGTGCTATTGAATATTGTAATTAGCCTGGCTTACTTGTCCAGATAATTCCCAATTGTTTTGGAATAATAAGTCACCTTCAGTGACGAATACAGGAGTTAAGTTAGTAATTATCTTCGAAGATTGATCTGGCAACTAGCTTAGGTCGGTCTCAGCTTGAAAGGGCAGGAAAAGATCAGTGTGGGTTGAGACATCCTGGGTGGTCAACCTCTCCTTCTCCAGAGACATGGCTGAACAACTGCTCTAGCTATGGTATTTAAGGTAATATTTCTGTCGGATTTAAGTACAGTGGTAGATTCCACATTAATTTTGTAGTCAATTGCCTTCGTTAGGAAAATATTCAGTTTAGTACGTGTTCAGATAAGACGTGTTCATTTTTCGTTTATTTGACAATCTTTGGTTTACTAATTTTTTTTTAGAATTTATGGTGTTTAGTGAAATTTCCCCCAAACGTTTATTTTACATTGCTGTTGGGCTCACGCCCATACTTGAGACTTGGCTCCCCTCTGCAAGCCAGTAAGCATTTACTTAATACCTTAGATAATCCCTTGGTACTTTGACTTAATTTCCACACTTAACGTAAATCTTATCCCTACTTTTCGGATAACTGGAGATCCATTTTCGGGGTCTATGCCTAATTGACGGGATCCTGCTTCATCGTCAATTGGGGTAATTACTGAATTAGTAGGAGGTAGCAGGTGGTGGCGGAGAAAGTCAGAGCTTGTAGTGTAGTGTTAGGGAGCCGGTCGGCCGAGCGGACAGCACGCTGGACTTGTGATCCTGTGGTCCTGGGTTCGATCCCAGGCGCCGGCGAGAAACAATGGGCAGAGTTTCTTTCACCATATGCCCTTGTTACCTAGCAGTAAAATAGGTACCTGGATGTTAGTCTGCTGTCACGGGCTGCTTCCTGGGGGTGGAGGCCTGGTCGAGGACCGGGCCGCGGGGACACTAAAAAAAAAAGCCCCGAAATCATCTCAAGATAACCTCAAGATAGAAGAAGATAGTATCGAAGTATACAGTATCCACGAGCCGTGATATCTAAATGATCAAACGTTTAAGATCTCGAGGAGTTGAACTGAAGGTTGCACACCAGAACTCTGGTCTGTTAATTTACTTAATAACGACCAGCATTTAACCAGTAAGTGAGGTTAAAGGCTGGCCCCCGTTACAACACAACGGTCTACTCCCCTGCTGACTGGTAAGTGGAGCACAGCGGTCTAATGTCCCTGCTGACTGATAAGTGGTCACGGATTCTAGTCCCTCTGGGGCCTGACAGCTGAGTGGACTTCGCTTCGGATTCGTAGTCCTGAGGTTCCGGGTTCGATCCCCGGTGGAGGAGACAAATGGGCTAAAAATTTATTTCACCCTGATGCCCCTGTTACCTAGCAGTAATTAGGTACCTGGGAGTTAGACAGCTGCTACGGGCTGCTTCCTGGGGGGTGTGTAACAAAATGGAGGTCTGATCGAGGACCGAGCATTGAGGACGCTAAGCCCCGAAATCTTCTTAAGATAACCTCGAGATAACCCCTGCTGACTGATAAGTGGTGCACAGCGATCTTGTCTCCCTGCTGACAGATAAGTGGTGAACAGCGGTCTAGTCTCTGCTGACTTTCTTGATAGAGTCGTGATAGTACCAGCTCTTGTTTGCACAATGGCGCCTTCCTTCTCCTATCGAGGTGTTGTCACAACAATAGTCACGCTACTAACTTTAAGTCATTCATTAAGGAGAGCAGAGAGGCGTTACTTTCTGCCATAATTAATTAGTTTTAAATCCAGAAAACATTTTTCCACTATTCCTAATGCTTGACTGAAAGTTTTGTGGGTTTTAAATCATCTTTTATATGTTTTAAAATCGTGATGTGATTATTCTACCAGCTGTGAGATACCGAGCCTCGGTAGTTGAATTTTACCGTCGGTTTGAAGACCAGTTTAACACTCGGGCTGCTCTTGCAATTACAGCTTGCAGCACACCCAGGTGCAAGTAATACAAAAAAAATGAAAAGATATTTATTGCCTTATTAAAGTGTTCATTTGTATTCCCTGATCACAGAAATTAAAAAAAAATCGTATGTGGCATATTTTGGCCGCAATTGGGTGGGGAAGTCTGGCAAACGAGGGGCGTTGACAGCAAGCGTCGGTGGAGGTCTGCTCCACCGAGCTGCCAGGCAGAAGTTGCCACAAAGATATTATTACCTATTATTATTTCTATGTCCCTGACTGATTTTTTCTTATTTTTTTTGGCAGTAATATTATTCAACAGTGTGTAGTGTGATATATAAAAAAATGTGTAAACCATTGCTATACTCAAAATTATTGTGATCACATTAGTGATTCAATTATTATGTTCATAAAACAGTAAACAAGTAGGTTTGCTGTTATTACACTATATACGCAGGTTATATATAAGTATTTGCATGTTTTGTTCACCATAACGAACCGCTAAGTTGGTGTGGCGAGTCAAAAAGCAATGAGGAGTGGGTGCCACACCAGCCAGCCAGCCACTCCTCCGTCACACCCCTGCTAACATTCCTCCTCCCACCATACTGGTTTTGTTTTTATTCGATATATACAGCCGTTATGTATAAGTGTCTACATGTTTTTGACACCATAACTGCACAACTTAGCTGGATGGTGAGTTCAGGCGATAAGAGTGGGCGCCACACACAGTCAGCTGATTTCTGCCTCCCTCATTGGTTCAAGGCCAGATGCACTAACATTTCTCCCCTGGGAATGGACTGCTAGCTGTCGTGGAGGGTGGACGTGTTCCCTGCACTCTCCGGCAGTTGGTTGTTGTTTGCCAGTTTGGCCGATTGGGGGCGTGTGTCTCTGCCCGCCTGTGCTGACGTGGAGTTCACGATGGGGGTCCCTCTCCCCCCTGTACTGCGGGCTCAGTCTGTGGGCCTCGAATTTTCCGGACGGGCTAGGTACCCAAAGATAGCGCTGGTGTGTGATTTGCTTCATATCCCAGTGATAAACATTTATGGAGTCGAGCTGGTGACGGCACGTCGAGCGATAGTGAAGTTCATGGAGGAATTGGCGTATCGAGACTTTCTCCGTCGATGCGAGGGGCGGACCTTACCCCTGCCGGATGGTGTGGGAACTGTGACCCTCTCTGATCGGAGTGGTGCTCTCACTTACGTCAGTGTGCATGGAGCTCCATTGGAGTTTCCAGAGGGTCTGCTACGGCGGTACTTCGGCCGATTTGGCGCAGTGGTTTGTGTGCAGGTGAACGTGGTGTCTTCCAGTCCACTCAAGGGTGTGAGGACTAACATTCGCATCCTGGGCATGAGGCTCCGGGAAGATATTCCGTCTTCTGTGCGTCTTATGGGTTACAACGTTCGGGTGTTACGCCCGCCAGCCTCGGACGTGTTTTCGTTGTGGCCTCTTGGGCCATCAGGCTGCTGACTGTTCTGCGCCTGCCGTTGCACCCGTGAACCTCTTCAGTGAAGAGGATTTTCCGCCGCTTTCTGTGGAAGAGGATTCGGTGGATGTGGATGTCTCTTCAGCCGCGGATGTGCCCCCTGTGTCGCCTGATGCGCCCCCTGTTGTTGTCGCCTCTCCTCCGGAGGTTGTGTCGTCGCATGGTGATCGTCCTGCTCCGACTGGTGTCCCTGGGGTTCTTCCGACTGCCTTCTGCTCGCACCCCTAATCTTCCAGTTCTTCCTCTGCGGTGTCTGACCCTGTCCCTGCACCCTCGCCGTCTGTTCCGGCTGTGCTGGGTGATGGGGTGGATCCGGCGCTTCCTCCTGTGACTGACCTGGTGCCCCATGTGGTTGAGGATGCTGCCGTTCTACGACGTGCATCGGTTCGCCCGGCTTGTGTTGCGCGTGTCTCTGAGTCAGCCTCCGGGTCTGATGATGTGCAGCCAGAGCCTAAGCGTTCCCAGCGTTCTTCTTCAGCATGGGTAGACGATGGCGACTTCGACGCTTGTGGATCTGCCGGCAACGGAGGGGTGGCTCCGGTTGCGTTGCATACTCCAGTGATGGTGGAGGTGCATTTGCCTGAGGATGCCAGTTCCTGTGTTTCAGCCTCCACTTCCGATATGGTGTCTGCGGTTCCTACTTTGGGTGCGTCGCCTGCGTCGGATGGCTCCGGTTCTTCGTTGGGGGTGGTTTCCCCTGCTGAGGTTCGTGGTGAGCGGGGTGGCCTGGTGGTGGTGTTGAAAAAGGCTGCTTGCTCTGGGGGTTCTGTAACCCCTTCCCCGTTTCATTGGCTGCGGTCTCGACGCCTATTCCGTCTCCGGCCATCTCTTTAGTGTCTCCTGCGGTCTCGGTGGAGGTGTTACCATCTCGTCGATTGTCCTCTCCTCCTGTGCGTACGGCGACGCGGCCGTCTCGGCAGCCCTCATATGCTTCTTCGGTGTCGTCTGCTACCTCGAAGGATGTGGTTTGCGCTCCCCAGCTTCGTTATGCGACTTGCGTCGGTGAGCTTAAGGAGTGGCCGTTTCCGCCTGATCTGGAGGTTCCAGAGTTTATGAAGGGCCCACGGCGGCAGGGGGATCGTCCCCCTACCGACAGGGAATATTTGATTTGAGAAGCTTATAAGCGAAAGTATCCTTGGGCTTCGGGGACATATGGTCCTGTCTCTGAGAAATGTATTCCTCACTCATGATTCCTTTGTGTATTGTGTGTTGTGGGTTGTTTCCATTTGTGTGCATGGTTGTGGGGTGCGGGTCGAGTGTGTGTGAGTGGGTGGGGCGGGTTTGTTTCCCGCTTCCTGCATGCTCCGGTTTGTGGTTGTGGGTTTATTTGTGTGGCTTGTGTGTGTGTGTGTCCGGTTCCTGTGCGGTTCGGGGTTTGGTTGGTGTGTGTGTCTGGTTGTGGATGTCATGTCCTTATGTTATGCTTTGTGGTTCTATGTTTTTATGAAGCTGTTTGTGCGCTTGTCTGTGTCGTGTTGAGTGCCCTTCAGGCTGTTGGCGTAACCCGGTCTGGGTTTATGCTTTTTTTATGTTTTGCTGCTTTTTGTCGTGTTTTGCCATTTTGCTTTTCTTTTTGTTAGTTGTATACTTGTATTCCTTTCTTGTTTTTATTATTATTATTTTCGTTTTGTGTTGGTGCCTCGCCGTGTGTGTTTGCGGTGCTGGTAGCCTTGTTCTGTATATTTGATATTTTGGTGTGTTATTTCTGTATTGTATTCCTCTGTCTTTAACTTAATTGTTCTATTTTGTTTGTAATTATTGTTGTTTTGTGGTCGGCCCTTCCGACCGGCGTTTTTGTGTTTAGTAAATTTGTTCCTTCATGTTTTTGCACGTTTGTGCTTTGTCATTTTGTTCTGTTCTATGTTGTCTTTGTTTACTTTTATTGTACTTATAAGCATGCTTGCATGTAAAAGGAGCATAGTGGCCACCCTCTACACAGCACTACAAGTTATGCAGATGATGCCACCTGTTACCCAAAGAGCTCCTCCCAACATACTCCTAATGCTGTTATTACACTAATACACACGTCATACATAAATATCTACTTATGTATTCACCATAGAGAACCACTGAGCTGGTATGGTGAGTGCAGATAATAACAGGTGGCCTCCTCCCACCATACTACACACAACGCTAATTATCACAACAATCCTGCTATTATCAGAATCCTGGTAATTTTTATCACAGTCCGGGGTGTTCTGTAATACTATCATCGCTAAATAATATCAGTTACATATATATTTTGACTTTTTAGGTGAAGCTGTGTTTACAAGCTGAACAGCAATGCTGTTAGCCGGTCTTGGTTGCATAGTCAGTACTGAGGCTCTCACACCCAGGAATGTTGCACACGATTTAAAAACAAAAATGGCGTCTGTTTCAACCACCTGTCGCACAAGACAGCACATATATCACTTATTGCTTATAGTCTATATTTTGCTTATCAACTAGTACATGTGGTATATTCCCAGTTATATTTTTTTCAAGGCCCAAACTCTTCCTCACGTTCCAGTTTACATCTCATAATACCCGTCCATCGCCGTAGACAGCAGAATAGTCGTGATTGATTCAATTTTAATGAAAATTGTAGTTTTCATGTCCCATATGGGATGTGAAATTTACCTACTATTATCCATGATCTTAGAATATTGCAGATCAGTTACATCCTATTGAAGGCTCATAGTTTTGTTTTGAGAAATATTAGTTGTTCTTAGTGAATTATAATAAGCACTATAAATTATTACATATAATAAGAGTGATTCACCAATCAATATTATATACACTAGTTTGTGTTTTAAAAATCTTTAAAGAATGTATTGTAGGAACGTCAACAGAAAACGATATTACGATGGAATGTCTATGGGGTAAACTAATGCAAACAGGATGGTATAGTGTCTACTACCTACTGTAGGATGGGTATAGGGTCCACTACCACCTGTTAGGTGGGTAGGGGGTCCATACCACTTGTAGGATGGGTCTGGGCTCAACAACGGCCCATAGGATGGGTATGGGGACCACTATCATCCACAGGATGGGTATGGGGTCCACTACCGCCTACTGGATGGGTATATGGTCCTCTACCATCCACAGGATGAGTATGACGTCCACTGCCGCTTGCAGGATGGGTATGGGGTCCACTACTGCCTACAGGATGGGTTTGGGGACCACCATCATCTACAGAATGAGTATGGGGTCCACTACTGCCCACAGGATGAGTATGGAGTTCACTACTGTCCACTGGATGGGTAATATGTTCCATTTCCACCCAAAGGATGTGTGGAGTCCACTATACCGCCCACAGGATGGGTATGGGGTCAACAATCACCCTCAGGATAAAAGTTGTGTCTACTACCGCCCACAGCATGAGTATGGCCTCCATTGCTGAACACAGCATGAGTATACCCAGCAAACATTTTCATGTTTTTAAAACATCCTAAAAACGACATTTCATTGTTTTCAGCACGTTTATAATTACGTTTAGAAAAGGTTTTTTGAGAACTTTTATATACAACCTTAGAACGTAAATAATTAACATTTCTAAAAACTTTTTTATAATCTTTTAATTACCTACATTAAAACGTTTAGGGTAAATTAGGGTATAATAATTTTTTAATTCATATCTGAAATAGAAAGGGAGAGAAAGAAAGAAGACATATCTGAGAAAGAAATGGACATCCTATAAATGTATGTGTAAATTACAAATAAATAGGGTACAAAAAGAGAATTAAAATATTATATTTAATTAAGAATGAGTAATACAACAAAATATATGTAATAGCTCGAAATATAGACTATATCTATAACAGAATATAAAAGTAAAAATCTAAAAATCTATAAAAATTTATATATGCAATATGTGAACACAATAGATTTCGTGATCAAGCAGCCTGTGATTCATGTCATGCTGAGATCAGTCTGATATTACAAGCAGTTATTGTTACTTAAAACTAAAACAAGTAAAATTTCCCGAGTATACATATAACACTATAGTTTTTCTATGACTAAAAATAAAAATCAATAAATCAAAAGTTTAGGACTAATTAACTAAAAATAAAAATCTACAAGTGAATGTAAACACAGTCAAGTATAATATTCATGTAGAAAGAGAAAGAGGATTTCTTTCTTTCAGAGAAAGAAAGAGAAAAAGAAAGAGAAAGAAAACAAGAGAAAGAAAGAGAAAGAAAGAAAAAGAAAAAGAAAGATAAAAAGAAAGAGAGACAAAATGTATATTATTCAAGAGAACTTGACAATTAAGCACCTTCAAACAATTCATGATCAAGCAGGCTGTGATTCATGGCATGCTGAGATCAGTCTGACGTCACAAGCAGTTATTGTTACTTAAAACTAAAACAAGTAAAATTTCCTGAGTATACATTATATACTATATAACATAACACTATAGTTTTTCTATGACTAAAAATACAAATTATAAATCATTTATTCAAATTATAAAGTAAAATCTTAAAGTTTAGGACTAATTAACTAAAAATATAAATCTACAAGTGAATGTAAACACAGTTAAGTATAATATTCATGTAGAAAGTGAAAGATTTTTCTTTCTTTCAGAGAAAGAAAGAAATAGAAAAAGAAAGAGAAAGAGAAAGAAAGAGAAAAACAAAGAAAGAAAGAGAGAAAGAAAACAAAAGAGAAAGAAAACAAAAGAGAAAGAAAGAAAAAGAAAGATAGAAAGAAAAAAGAGAGAAAAAATATATATTATTCAAGAGAACTTGACAATTAAGCACCTTCAAACAATTCATTCAAGCAGGCTGTGATTCATGGTATGCTGAGATCAGTCTGACGTCACAAGCAGTTATTGTTACTTAAAACTAAAACAAGTAAAATTTCCTGAGTATACACTATATACTATATAACACAACACTATAGTTTTTCTATGACTAAAAATACAAATTATAAATCATTTATTCAAATGTTAGCACCATGCAAGAAGAGAGGAGACAGAACAAAATTAAGGCAAGGGGAGAGAAGACAGAATAGAAACAACAGAGAGGGGAGAGAGAAATGAGAGAACATTGAAGAGAAGGGGAAGAGAAAGACAAGATAAGAAAAAGATACAAGATAAAAACGACGCAAGTGAATTCCACAAATGTAAAAAGTAAAGGAAGAGAGAAGCTAGAAGAGACAGAAAACGAGAGGTGTTAGAAGAGAGGAGGAAAGGAGAGATAAAAAGAGACAAGAAAAACAGGAAACGTAAAAGAAATTAAAAAAAAGGGACATTTGTGAGGAGAGAAAATAAAGAGACCAGAGAAGACCATATATCAAGAGTGAGGATAAACACTTAATTGTGAATTTTCTTAGTAGACATCCTCTGCCTCTTGTTGCCCCTCTTGTATACGAATCGTACTTGCAAGTTTTCCCTGAAAAGATATTAACAAAATTAATTAATATTTATTTGTTTATATAGATTACACACACACAAATATATATATATATATATATATATATATATATATATATATATATATATATATATATATATATATATATATATATATATATATGTATATATATATATATATATGAGGGAAGGGGATGTTCCCTCCATGCTGGATATTATATTTACCAGGAAAGAGGAGAGATTTATCATTCAGTACCTCCCTCCCTTGGGTAAAAGTGACCATGTCTTTTTGGGACTAAAGTATGCAATGCATTATAATCTGGAAGAAAATGAGCTTGAAGCAGTTGAAAAACCTGATTTGTGGAGAGGTCATAATGGGGAACTAAGATATTTCCTAAAGGAATTTGACAGAAACACTTGCTGTTAAGACATTAGGACATCTTCGGACATTAGGACATCTTCAGAACGAGTGGATTTACAGGTCGAGAACTGGACATAAATAGGCAGGAGAGAATGGTGGAGTGAGGCGAGGTACAATACGTGGACACTGCAGAGGGCCTATTGGCCCATCCGATGCAGCAACCACACACAGGCCCAAACATAGATTGGGAGATGGCTTCTTCAATAATGAATTGTAATAGTACCTATAACAGAAACATAATTGGATCTGCTTTGATACAGATCACAAAGAAAGTAAATTGAACATTAGCAGCGGTTTATATAACTTAGATCCATTTTTAATAGATCAATTAAAGGGCGATTTAAGTAGGATCATTGGAACACATTTGTCTCACTAATTCATTGTAAATATTTACTATTTTTATGCTATGATTATCCATGTTTGGGCCTGTGTGTGGTTCCTGCATCGGAAAAATTCTTGTTTCAATTTTCCTCCGTGGTCTGACACTGACTATCTATCTATCTATATATCTATCTATATATCTATATATATATATATATATATATATATATATATATATATATATATATATATATATATATATATATATATATATGTCGTACTTAGTAGCCAGAATGGACTTCTCAGCCTACTATGCAAGGCCCGATTTGCCTAATAAGCCAAGTTTTCATGAATTAATATATTTTCTCTAATTTTTTTCTTATGAAAAGATAAAGCTACCCATTTCATTATATATGAGGTCAATTTTTTTTATTGGAGGTAAAATTAACGTAGATATATGACCGAACCTAACCAACCCTACCTAACCTAACCTATCTTTATAGGTTAGGTTGCGTTAGATAGCCGAAAAAGTTAGGTTAGGTTAGGTAGGTTAGGTAATCGAAAAACAATTATTTCATGAAAACTTGGCTTATTAGGCAAATCAGGCCTTGCATTGTAGGCTGAGAAGTGTGTTCTGGCTACTAGGTACGATATAAATATATATATATATATATATATATATATATATATATATATATATATATATATATATATATATATGTCGTACCTAGTAGCCAGAACTCACTTCTCAGCCTACTATGCAAGGCCCGATTTGCCTAATAAGCTTAGTTTTCATGAATTAATGTTTTTTCGACTACCTAACCTACCTAACCTAACCTAACCTAACGTTTTCGGCTACCTAACCTAACCTAACCTATAAAGATAGGTTAGGTTAGGTTAGGTAGGGTTGGTTAGGTTCGGTCATATATCTACGTTAATTTTAACTCCAATAAAAAAAAATTGACCTCATACATAATGAAATGGGTAGCTTTATCATTTCATAAGAAAAAAATAGAGAAAATATATTAATTCAGTAAAACTTGGCTTATTAGGCAAATCGGGCCTTGCATAGTAGGCTGAGAAGTGAGTTCTGGCTACTAGGTACGACATATATATATATATATATATATATATATATATGTCGTACCTAGTAGCCAGAACGCACTTCTTGGCCTACTATGCAAGGCCCGATTTGTCTAATAAGCCTAGTTTTCATGAATTAATGTTTTTTCGACTACCTAACCTACCTAACCTAACTTTTTCTGCTACCTAACCGAACCTAACCTGTGAAGATAGGTTAGGTTCGGTTAGGTAGGGTTGGTTAGGTTCGGTCATATATCTACGTTAATTTTAACACCATTAAAAAAAAATTGACCTCATACATAATGAAATGGGTAGCTTTATCATTTCATAAGAAAAAAATTAGAGAAAATATATTAATTCATGAAAATTTGGCTTATTAGGCAAATTGGGCCTTGCATAGTAGGCTGATAAGTGCGTTCTGGCTACTAGGTACGACATATATATATATATATATATATATATATATATATATATATATATATATATATATATATATATATATATATATATATATATATATATATATATATAAACAGATAATTAGTGAAAACAAAAAAAATTTAAATTATTTTACCTTGTACCTAGATCCACCAGGCCTGTTTGGAGCATGTTTAAGTACTTCAGAAATTTGAAAGGTCACGTCTTCCACCTTAACTTGCGGATGTGCGTTGATAGATGATTCTGTAAAATTAACAGTTATTTATATAACAAATTCTGTATAACAATAATATTCTGTAAAATTAAAAGTAATTTACACATCAGATAAAACTCTCCAGAGATGGTGATACACAACATATAAAAGACAAGTTTCAGAACAAAATATGCATTTAGGAATAAGGTTTCGTACATGTAGGTAGCACATGAGAAAAAAAGTGGAAGGTGATCAAGTTTATATTAACATGTTAACGGCTTTATTGAGGCTTTGCAAGAATGAAAAAATATTACTAATATAATCTCACCGACCAATGAATTGTACGTTGTTTAAAAGTCAATTATTTACATTATTATTATTATTTAATACTAATGATATGAAAATGCATTTTGCAATCTACTATTTATGCAAGTATTAACCACAGGATCATGAAATAAACTGCAAAATACTGTAAAGGATAAACCAATTAAGTTTACATTTTCCCATAGCTAAGTCAGTCAGTTCTACAGTACTAGCAGCAGAGAACAATTATGACCAACCTCTATTAAATGAAACAATCTTAAGAGCAAGTGATAGAAATATAATCATTTATACTTAATGTACACTTAATTTGAACTGAAAATTTTAATTTTTTAGTGAATTTTAAATAAAAAAAAATTATTTAATTTTTTTGTTACTTACTTAAAATAACATTATATAGTTCTTGTTTTTCTAGAAATGCTAATTTCTTCTTTTGTCCTTTTAGGCTGTATAATGACCAAAGGCCGTTTGTTCCTATCTTCTTCATTATTCTTCGAACCGTAGTTGCACAATCAGACCCACGTACACTGGTTAAAAGCAACACCTAAAAGCAACAACAAAAATGTAGTACACTAGTAATTTTGATATATGTATGTATGTATGTATGTGTGTATGTATGTATGTGTATGTATGTATGTATGTATGTATGTATATATATATATATATATATATATATATATATATATATATATATATATATATATATATATATATATATATATATATATATATATATATATATATATATATATATATATTTATATTTATATTTTGGTGTATACTGGCAGCAGGTTTTCTTTCAAACATGTTTCATTGAATATGACCGCATATTCTGTATTTATTATTTTCTGGTTTAGGGCTTCTATCCCTCTAACTATTTTCTTAGCATCAGGGCTTAATTGAAATAGGAGTTCTCCAAAACTCATTTTCGTACTTTTAAGGTGAAGAAAAGAAGTGATTTACTATAGAGTGTATTACACTTATTTATATAATTTGCACAACGTTTCAAACCTCCATGGTTCATTCTCAAGTGAACAGATCTTACAATACTAGTTGATTTTATACCCGCACTGGGTCAGGTGATAATACAATGAAGGTGAAAACATGGGGAGGATACATAAGGGATAAATGTGAGGTGAAACTAGTATTGTAAGATCTGTTCACTTGAGAATGAACCATGGAGGTTCGAAACGTCGTGCAAATTATATATATAAGTGTAATACACTCTATAGTAAATCACTTCTTTTCTTCACCTTAAAAGTACGAAAATGAGTTTTGGAGAACTCCTATTTCAATTAAGCCCTGATGCTAAGAAAATAGTTAGAGGGATAGAAGCCCTAAACCAGAAAATAATAAATACAGAATATGCGGTCATATTCAATGAAACATGTTTGAAAGAAAACCTGCTGCCAGTATACACCAAAATATAAATATAAATATATATATATATATATATATATATATATATATATATATATATATATATATATATATATATATATATATACATATATATATATATATATATATATATATATATATATATATATATATATATATATATATATATATATATATATATATATCATAACTTATGATAAGGCATCTTATCATAAATAACATCTCAACAAAAATCACATCATTCTAGGAGGTGATTTCAATATTGACCTGGGTCTACAAAATAACCCTCTAGTTGACTATTTCCATAACAGCATGTAATCCTCTATGATAATCCCCACAATCACCAAGCACTAGACCAAAGTTCTCAAGTCAAGCCTAGCGTCGGGCCGGGCTTGGGGAGTAGAAGAACTCCCAGACCCCCATCAAGCAGATAAGTGTGTGTGTTATGAAGAGATACATCTCAACGACTAACAAAATTAGCAAGAGAAATATAGTCGTTGAAATGTAAGCCTCATCCTAACCATACACTCAAGACCTTGAGAAAGCACTCAGGAGAGTTTGAAAGACTCTGTGTTAATATTACATAATTTACAAATACGTAAGTGTTATATTTTATCCTATCCTATATAAACAAGATTATATCATTATTCTTATTATTTAGCAATTTTATCTTTTCTGCATGAACTATCAAAAAATTTTAATTAGAAAATTAGCAAATATCTGTAATATTTAATTTGAAAAATTGAAGGAAACATTACTGTTAAAATACCACTTACAAATTTTGTTCTGAAACTCGATTCCGCTAACTTCCTATTGAGAACATTAAGATCACCTTCTGCAGCAATAGGATTTGGTATTAGATCTTCTATGATCTTGTCTGTTTCTTTTGTAGTCAAAGTTGCTTTCAATATCTTCACATCACTTTTCAGTTCATTCACATCACTTTTCAGTTCATTCACTTCAGTGTATATGGCCTGCAACATGTTACCTGGAAATTTATACAGTATATAGAAAGTGTACATGCTATTATATTACATATCTTGAATGTACATTTAAAATAAAAGCATTATAAAGTATATTTTAAAATAACTGACACTGAGAAAGCACCCAAAAAGTAGGCTATGACTGATGTGATAGATAATGGGATAATTTCTTAGTAATTATGAAACTGCTTATATAATTGGAAGCAAATTCAGCAATCTAACCTGCTCAGTTTGCAGTCTACTTGAACATGAAACTTATGCCTATCACCCATAGGGTACATATAGGTTATAGGCTACATAATAAATTAATTAAACTTTCAAAACTTACTCATATTCTGCATCATTTCTTTCAAACTCCCATCGTTCTTGTCTGGTGACTTTGGGTCGAATAAATTCCTTGACCTTGGAGTCCTAACGACTGAAGTACTTGGCGTGACCAGCTCATTGTCTTTAAGATTGCAAGATTTAGCTATTAAAATCTAACTACTGTACTGTATAATCAACAAATTTCATGAGCTTTTACTACTGCATACTAATATTATAAGTTATACTATATGTCTACATCACATTTAAACTACCCAACATCAGAAAGAGGGTGAGCCAACATCAGAGAGGGGGGGGGGGTTATCATGAGAGAGAGGAGGGCCAACATGAGAAGAGAAGAAAAAAGAAAAGAAAGAAATAAATAAAGAAAAAGAAAGAAAAGAAAGATAGAGAGACATACAGAGACAGACAGACACATACACACAGAATAAGAAGAGGTGACAGAACAAAATTAACAAAACAAATTTCAACATGAGAAAAGGGAGGTCAACATGAGAGAGAGAATGAGGGTCAACATGAGAGAGTGGGTCAACATGATATATATTTTAAATAATTACTTATTACCTTCATGAAGAAATACTGATGGCATCAACGGTGTATTGTGAAGTGTAGTCTTCACTGGAGACTGCTTTTGTAGGACTGTTCTATTAGCTGAAAAGGAGTTATGTTTATTTCAAACACTTTTTAACCAAATAATATTTTTAAGACTTTAATATAGTTTGAACTAACATGAGAGAGGTGGGGGTCAACATGAAATACACATTTTAAAAATTAACTTATTACCTTCATGAGGAAATACTGATGGCGTTGAAGGTGTATTGTGAAGTGTAGTCTTCACTGGAGACGGCTTTTGTAGGACTGTTCTATTAGCTGAAAAGGAGTTATGCTTATTTCAAACACTTGTTAACCAAAATATATTTTTAAGACTTTAATATAGTTTGAACTAACATGAGAGAGGTGGGGGTCAATATGAGATACATATTTTAAAAATTAACTTAAGGTAAGGGACAAATTAACACGTAAGGTAAAGGTAAGATAAAGGACAAATTAACTCGTAAGGGACAAACAAAAAGAAAAGTAATAACAAACCTGCTTGTTTCTAGTGACTAGATCAAAGGAAAACCAAAATTTCCCTGAACTGTGACAAGTGAAAAGCACCTGCTAGACAAAGTGGGAAAAGTTCACTAGACCCCATATGCACATAAAAGAATAATATGCTTAATATTAAACAATTAGAAATAAACACATATTTCTATACAGAAATTCCAGATAAGCATAAAAATTACTCAAAGCTTCTAGTACTTCCAGAAGGAATTAAACAAAACAAAAACAAAAAAAACAGCAAGAACTAAGTTTAGAGCAGTTTTTAGTTTTTTTTAAACCAAAAGCATAAATAACCAAACAAAGGAAGCATGGTTAAATATCAATTTAGAACTTTTAATGTTATTTACTACTAATCCTTACATTCACTTAATATACCAGAATAATATGGTATTTGCGGAGGACTTATTTCTTTTGAAGGTGTATTCTCATATGAAGATGGCGAACACTTCTTCTTGGATTGAGACGAGTGATGATTGCCTGAAATTATTTAAATTGCTTAATGTATTGAATGGCATTTTTCAAGTTGCAAATTTTTTTTAAATTACTGTAGTAGGTTATCAATGCTTACGTTTGTTATTCTCGGAATTATCTTCTTCATATTTGAAGCATGGTTTCCTTTTTCGTTGTCGAGGATAGCCCATATCGTCTTCAGTTTCGACATTTGAAGTGTCTTCCGCAGCTAAGCATCTTCGTTTTGCAACGTCAAAATCATCTGTAATAATTGAATATAATTAGTAATATATCAGCGAGATATATATTTATCGTTACCTAGTAGAGTAGTGAACACTAAGAAATAACTTAAATCAGCTTCCTAAAGAGATGTTTAATAAAACGACGTACATGATTTGGAACTTATAACTGGGGCACAAAAGTCTTAAGTAGCTATGAGGAAACCCATCTTGTGATTAAAATATAATTATAATGCTGTTTTTGTCTGCAGTGTTAAAGTTATGGTGAATGAATGAATAGGTGTCTTGTATCTTAAATCTTAATAATTATAAATTTAATACCTACCAGTTGTTGATAGGATTGTTGATACGACATGCACTCGCCAATTTGTCGTGTCTGGCTTTTCGTGCTTTTGGGCACTAACTGTATGCCTGCTCCGTGGCCACCAGCACAATATTTTGTCCTGAAAAGTCGAAATAAACTGTTACATGCTAATTTTAGCACTAATTTGGAATATTTTTAAAGCAACTCAATATATGCAATTTTTTAGTTTCAAAGTAATGCTTACATCATCAGATTTTTCAATCCAGGTTGTGGAGATGATACCCACACTACGATCATTGAAGCCTACCACTGCATACCGCTTTTCAGATGTCATCTACAAAATTGAAAAATCTTATTAAGGGTTGTTCTCCCCAAAAAAAGAAATTAGCATAAAGTTGGTAATAGATTTACTTGATTATGTCAATCATAGATTAGCCACATTTGTAAATGATTTTCGGTTGGTATAAACAGTAGCTGCCATGTATGGACTAAAAGGCTTAATACAGTTTTATCTCTTAATGTGCTCTCAAAATATTAATAATTTTCATGAAATACAGGGTAATGGGATTTTTAAACAGGTAAATATTGGTCAAAAGATAATAGCTTTAATAAAAAACAAAATTGTGAATCTCATTAACTTACAATATTAGTTCAAACTATTATTAAAGCATGGATACAGTATTTAAATACGTACTTGTCATAAGTCATGTAGTATTGACAGAAAAGTATTTGCGCTTTCTGTCTCGATCATCATACCTGTGCGGTTTAGTTTTCTTGCTGGAATCACCTTCATGGATGAATTCCTAGTAAGAACCTTAAATGCTCCAATTAATTTGGAGTTACAAGGTTTCTCAAAGAGAGGTATACTTCTCGAATATACCCTGCAAAGGAACATGCTGTCTCCATTTTCATCGGTGTCACTGACAGTGTCCAAAACTTGGCAGCAAGTTTCATTATTCAGCAAATAGGCATTGTTTGGTGCCTTGATATATATATATTTTATGTTCTGTATTTGGTGTATAAATCCTTTGAGCATGCTGCATCAAATTCAGCCTCTTTGCAATTTGAACAAGAGGGTTTTTACTTGATCGAACCATATTCTTAACCTGCTGCAGGTAATTTTCAAATGGAAATGCTGAACATCTGTCCAAACTACCAAACTCTTTGGCATCAGAGGATATGTGTGTTAGGCAGTGTACATTGTACACTAAAAAATCCTTACCATACAGCTCACGAGCCTTTAACACAAAGTACAGCAAAAGATCATGTGCATATTGGCTGTAATTTAACTGAATCAATTTAGGTGATACAAGAATAGAAATGGCTACACTCAGAGTCAGGAAATGGTCATACAATTCTTTGGGTAAGATCCCCTTCAGTACAATCTTACCGGTGTAGAGAAGGAGTTGCCTGTATTCAGTCGCTTTCCATCTATCAACCTCTGAAAGACTTCGAGGTTTACGTGCAAAGTGCATAGGCACAAATTGTGTTAGTTGAATTAGACGCTGACTAATTTCATCAACTTGGCGAGCACATAATTTTACGTTTTTATTTCGTATCCAGGCAAGAAGTAACCTTTTCATAACCCCAAGACATATCTGATGCATATAGTCTATGGGAAAAGTACTCACCATATTTATATTTAAGTCACAGAATGGTGATCTACCATGGTGATGTTGAGAATTAGATTGATTACGAAAATCTTCATCTGTTCTGAGTTGTAAATTTTTCACTTGTTGATAAGTCATTCTTCCATTCCAAACACCCTCTTGGGTACATCTATCACACCCAAAGTAGCCAGAGTGGAGTTTGATTGCCTTCACCATTGCTTTTGCTGGGGCATCACATATGACTCCTTTTAGTTTTACTGGCAATGTTTTGTCATCATTTTTAAATCCATAGTGCATAATTTTTTTCAAATCCTGAATGAATTCATTTAAAAAATCTAAATCACTAGGTTTAGAGCTTCCGTATGTGAGGACTACTGGGAAAACTCTTATAGGTTTGACATTATTGATAGCACAAAGAACAGGCCATAAACTTTCATTTTTACTTCTAAATATTGGCAAACCATCAATGTTGCAAATTAAAGATATTTCTGCCAAATCTCTTATTGTTGATTTAGGATACAGCCTTAAAGTTTTCAACATTTCCTCCTCTAACCCCAAGTAGATATACATCATGCCTGATTTAGTCTCAGTAGGTATATGTTTAACTGTATTCAGTAACGAACGAGCTGTTTTTGGCAAGTCAGCATGTCCCTGTTTTCTCAATTTTTTTAATAAATTATCAATGGCATTGTGTGTTATGCCATATTTATTAACCCATACTAACAATACATCTGATAATGATTTATCATCCTCATCACCACTGCTCTCTAACTCTGATGATATTGGGTCATGCTCATCAATCATGTCCCAAGTCCAATCTCTCTCTCTCTGACTTTCCAGAGATGATGCATCTTCATTGGCTCCACAACCAATATTAGGTTCTGAATTAGATGACAAAGCAGCATGGTCATCGTCTATGCTGTTTGTTGTAACATTGGCCAAAGGATCCTGATTCAACAACTGAATCTCAACCTCATCACTATTTTCATTTTTGCCACGCTGGGACGCCTGTTCTTTTAGGCGTCGCTTTTTGGCCCGTGACATACGCTGCCATCTTGTGTGGTATTCTCTTCTTTTTTCTATAATGTGTGCATACATTCTGAAGGAGAAAGGCCAAGTGCTACATTACCAATTACTATTACAAGATTATTAGTAAAGTACTGTACTGCAAAAAGCAAATAAAATGGGGTAAACTAAACTTTGAAAACAAATAATAATTAAAACAGGTAAATTAGTAAAATAACAAAGGCTTAAGCAGACATGACTCTGCTTAAGCCATGTAAAGCAGACAGATAAGATGGCAATATATAAGGGGAAAAAATTAAAAAGCTAGGATATAAAACTAATTGAGATCAAAAGCATAAATTACTATAGGGGAAAAAATAACAAATGACTTCATAAAAAAATTATCCAATTGCCAACAGCAACTTGGTAGTACGAGTCTAAGTCTAAGAAACAAACAAAATTTAAATGCTGTTATCTGCAATGAAACAATACATACTATTGCACGTACCGAAACATTGATGAATGTAAAAAATAGAGAACTATTTGCTGAATGTCCCATAAATGGATTTAAACTATTTTACACAAATTGTTCACAATTTTTGTTAGACCAAAGTTGGAGTATGCAGCAGTTGTATGGTGTGCCCATATCTTAGAAAGCATATCAACAAACTGGAAACGGTGCAGAGACATGCCACTAACTGGCATTAACTAAATGCCAAAAAATATGCCAAATATACTACATAAATATACATACTACACATGCACAATAATTGTCCTGGGTCCAATGTCCTGGGACCTCTGATATTCATATATATATATATATATATATATATATATATATATATATATATATATATATATATATATATATATATATATATATATATATATATATATATATATATATATATATATAGGGCCATCAACACACCTCCAGCTAGGGCCACCAACACACCTCCAGGGCCACCAACACACCTCCAGGGCCATCAACACGCCTCCAGGGCCATCAACACACCTCCAGCCAGGGCCACCAACACACCTCCAGGGCCACCAACACACCTCCAGGGCAACCAACACACCTCCAGGGCCACCAACACACCTCCAGGGCCATCAACACGCCTCCAGGGCCATCAACACAACACCACCATCAACACACCTCCAGCCAGGGCCACCAACACACCTCCAGGGCCACCAACACACCTCCAGGGCCACCAACACACCTCCAGGGCCATCAACACGCCTCCAGGGCCATCAACACAACAACACCATCAACACACCTCCAGCCAGGACCACCAACACACCTCCAGGGCCACCAACACACCTCCAGGGCCATCAACACGCCTCCAGGGCCATCAACACAACACCACCATCAACACACCTCCAGCCAGAGCCACCAACACACCTCCAGGGCCACCAACACACCTCCAGGGCCACCAACACACCTCCAAGGCCATCAATACGCCTCCAGGGCCATCAACACAACACCACCATCAACACACCTCCAGCCAGGGCCACCAACACACCTCCAGGGCCACCAACACATCTCCAGGGCCACCAACACACCTCCAGGGCCATCAACACACCTCCAGGGCCATCAACACGCCTCCAGGGCCATCAACACAACACCACCATCAACACACCTCCAGCCAGGGCCACCAACACACCTCCAGGGCCATCAACACACCTCCAGGGCCATCAACACGCCTCCAGGGCCATCAACACAACACCACCATCAACACACCTCCAGCCAGGACCACCAACACACCTCCAGGGCCATCAACACGCCTCCAGGGCCATCAACACAACACCACCATCAACACACCTCCAGCCAGGGCCACCAACACACCTCCAGGGCCACCAACACACCTCCAGGGCCACCAACACACCTCCAGGGCCATCAACACGCCTCCAGGGCCATCAACACAACACCACCATCAACACACCTCCAGCCAGGACCACCAACACACCTCCAGGGCCACCAACACACCTCCAGGGCCACCAACACACCTCCAGGGCCATCAACACGCCTCCAGGGCCATCAACACAACACCACCATCAATACACCTCCAACCAGGGCCACCAACACACCTCCAGGGCCACCAACACACCTCCAGGGCCACCAACACACCTCCAGGGCCATCAACACGCCTCCAGGGCCATCAACACAACACCACCATCAATACACCTCCAGCCAGGGCCACCAACACACCTCCAGGGCCACCAACACACCTCCAGGGCCACCAACACACCTCCAGGGCCATCAACACGCCTCCAGGGCCATCAACACAACACCACCATCAACATACCTCCAGCCAGGGCCCTCAACACACCATCCAGCCTACCACCACAAGCTTATATATATACTACACATGTCTAAGAGCAAATAAAAGAAAACAGTTACCTTAACTATTGAAGATGCAGCAGGATTTTGTGGATAAGCCAACAGCAGTCCCTCTCGACACGGTTTTAAAATGGCGGCGACTACCACAACATGCAACGAGCCTAAAGAATGTCCAGCGCTAGCATTATTTAAACGCTATTATATATTATCAAGCAATACGGAAATCTAAAATAAAAAAAATGATACAAATAATTGTATTAAATATTTATTTGCAATTACAATACCTCGGGAATATATTTTTGCGTTAGCAAAACATATTAAGTTTGTATTTAGTTTAACTCATTTAAATTCTTTACAAATAATAACCTGATTTTACCTGATGGCCACTAACATTAATGTTTTATGTTGATACATTTCATACCCTTATTATTTCAATTTCTTTCTTTATTATGCACCCCATACCCATCCCGTGGGCGGTGGTGTAAAGGATTACAGAGGCACATAATGGGTTCAGGAACTGAACTCTCTAGTTTGTTTAGCTAAGCAAATAACAATTTTTGACGCTAGTTACAAAATTATTAATGTTATATATATACATGTACACACTGTCATACATACATGTACATATATATATATATACGTATACATATATACATACACATACATATTTATAATCACCCACACAAATACACACATCAATAATCTCTGTGTCACTTATTTTATACATGTTCTTGTAGAACATTCTATTGCGAACACATTGGGCGCTGCCCAATAAACTCGCCCCTCGGGGCAAATTTTTTTTTTTTTTTTAATCTTGGTGGAACATAAAATGGCCGCCTGTGTTTTTGCTGTCGTCAGATGGCGCTGTGACGTCACAGGTGAGGGAAGCACGTACTGCGCATTAATGCCTCGATCCCTCGTTATTTATTTATTTTATTTATTTATATATATACAAGAACGTACATTGGGGGTTAAGAGACAACATAGAGCTTAAGTTAGAATTATAATCTTGTAAAACCACTAGCTTGCATATAGCGTTTCGGGCAAGTCCTTAAACTAATCTTTGAGCAAATTCTTAAACAGAGTTTTAGAGAAATAATTAAATGTAAAATTGATAAAAAGTGTTTAACAGGTACATTACAGCTTTACTTTACAAGTACAGATGATTTTAAGTAGGATAATTACAGTAAAATTGTCAAAAAATTGTTTACAGGTACGATGCAAGAATTTTCGACACAAAAGCAGATCAGAACAATACACAATAATGAACAAGGAATCCTAAGTACAATTAGGAAAACATCTCAGGGTTATACATTGGATTACTGAAGCACAATATGAGGATCATTACAAATAGTAATGCAGTAGAATATGCACTCATATTCTATTATTAAGTTAATATTAAGTTCCTTCCTCATGTTAAGTATCTTTGTGGTACTAGGGACATCCAAGGATTATCTTCAAGGCTTCGTTCTGCAAGTTTTCAAGCCCTTTAAGCTTTCTTTCAGTCATCAAGGCAAGCAGAGATGCAACATAATCCACTACCTCCTTTATGAACTGGCGTTACTCTTGCGTTTTTAAGGATATCAGGGAAGGTATGACACTCAAGGGATTTGTTGAACAGCAGAGCTATAGGTGGTGCAAGGGCATATGGGAGGCGCTCTTGTATACAATGGATGGGATTTCACTGATGTTCCCAGCTTTGGTTTTTAGTGAGTGTATGATGGACACAACATCTGACGGGCTGACTGGTGAGAGGAGAAGAGAGTTTGGATAGCTGCCTGAGAGATATGTGTTGATATGTGTCTGACTCTGTGGGATTTTACTTGCAAGGTTAGCACCAATCGATGAAAAGAAGCTATTAAATTCATTCGCCATTTCTAAGTCAGATGACAGTGTAAGGCCATCCTTAGAGAGTGTTATCTGGTTGTGGGAGTGTTGTTTAGTTCCCAGGATGTTAGAGATGGTATTCCATGTGCTTTTCATGTTGCCTTTTGCTTCTTTGAATCTAGTCTCATAGTATGAAAGTTTAGCTTTTCTTATGATACTGGTAAGCACTGACGAGTACCTTTTAACTACTTCCATTGGAATTAGGCCAATCCTAAATTTCTTTTCGTATTCATGTTTTTTGTTGATTGATTTAATTATGCCACTTGTGAGCCACGGGTTATTTTTTCTTTTATCAGTTACTTGTTTGGTAAGGAGGGGACAGTGAGTGTTGTAGAGGCTTAGAGTTTTGTAGAGAAAGAGGTTAGTTGATGAGTTTATATCCTGTGAATTATTAAATTCAGATTCCCAGTTAATATTGTGAAGTGCATTAGAGAGATTGCCTAAAGCTGATTCACTATGTAGCCTGAATGAAAGTTTTTTGGTTTCTGGTGGTGATGTGTCAATGTTTGCTATGAGGAAAGTAGGATAGTGGTCAGTTGTTCTGTCATAAATTACCCCAGATGTAAGGGGAGCTGTTATATTAGTCCAAAGGTGATCCAGGGTAGTGGCAGATGTTTGAGTGACTCGGGTGGGCTTGGTGATTGTGGGGATAAGCATACAGGAGTGCATGCTGTTACAGAAATAGTCAACTTGAGGGTTGTTTTCAACATTCAATAAAGAAATTCTGGAGGGCTTCTGTGCAAGGGTTAGGATGAGCTAGCCTAAGCATTTTTATACCAATTTGACAGTTATTTTCAGTAACACGATAAACAACGCTCGGAATATTAAGTTCCTTTCTCATATTAAGTATCTTTGTGATACGAGGGCACCCAAGGATTATCCTCACGGCTTCGTTCTGCAATTTTTCAAGCCCTCCAAGCTTTAATTCTTTCCGGATGCCTTAAAGTTAGTTTAGTTCATTTATTATGCACCCCATACCCATCTTGTGGGTGGTAGTGGAAAGGGTTACAGAGGCACATAATGGGCTCAGGGACTGAACCCCACAATTCATTTACCTAAGCAAGTTACAATCTTGATGACCTAGTTACAAAATTCAGTATAAGTCGTCACATCAACAATGGGTTCGAGATCGATCACAAGTACAGTTTCTAAATTAAGCAACTGACATATGTGGAGAGCTAGTGTCACAATTGATATGTTTGTCCTGCACACCGTCCCCCATCCAGTGGGCAGCGGTGGATAGGTTACAATCACTTTGTTACTACTTACAGTTAGCAAACTGGGGATATTTGGCTAAAATTTCTGGTACCAGATAATTTTGAATGAAATATTGACACATCGTTGGTACATTGGTTATAAAATTGTCTCTGAATTCACTATCACATAGTGACGGAGGGTGTGCGAATAATTTTGTTGACAGTTAACATTTGGTCAGGTCTACATCGGCAGATAATGAGAATTCCCAGAAATACTTGTAACCGAGTCTAAGCCGAGCAGTAGTAACATCTAGAAGTCTGCTGATTTTATTGGATGAACCATAGATGTGTGGCTCCTCTTGCATAATAGTATTGAACGAAAATTAATCTCCCCAAACACTTTCGCGTTTTGGGCAAGTTACCCCTCCACTCTCTCCATTTTTTTTTGGACATTCCCTGGTAGTGTGCGGAAATACTGAAAAGTGTATACTCTTTTCAACTTTGTCACCTTAATTCTCGTCCTATGTCTTTCATTTTGGTATCAATGCGTTCGCAATAGAATTCCCAACAGAACTATGTGCATATAATGTCAAAGACAGCAGCGAGCTCCACCCGCCGACAAGATGAATGTAGGCCAAGGGTACCAGAAAAAGAAAGCTGAGCGTGATAATACTGAAAAGTGTATACCCTTTTCAACTTTGTTACCTCAATTCTCATCCTAGGTTTTTCAATTTAGCATCAATGTGTTCGCAATAGAATTCTCTACAAGACTAAAGGCATATAAACTCCAAAAGCCCGGCATACCATCCGCAACTAACAGAGAAAGCGAGAGCGTGTTACCAGGGAGCGCAAAAGAGCGATAAAATGTATACATTCTTTTCATTCTGGTCACCTCAATTGTCATCCTAGGTCTTTCATTTTGGTATCAATGTGTTCGCAATAGAATTTCCAACCAGAATTTATGCATGAAATGTCAAAAACAGCAGCGTGCTCCACCCGCTGACGTGATGAAAGCACGGCGGACCATCCACACAAAACAGAGAAAGTGAGAGAAAGTAACCTGGGAGCACTCTAGTGCAATGTAATGTGAACACACTTTTCACTTTGGTTACCTCAATTCTCGTCATATGTCTTTCATTTTGGTATCAATGTGTTCGCAATTGTATCTGCTGGCATTTTACCCTTTGCTTGGATCTGAAGGGTTTTAGGCTCACCACGATGCAATCTGATAGTACCACACGTGTATATACCTATCTTCAAGCAGCAATTCACTCATTCAAACCGACTTATAATAGTTATCCATATATAAATGGTAATCTTTGTTCTACCTGTTAACCTGTCATATGAAGAAAGATTGTCAAAGCTTATATTACATTCTCTAGAAAAGCAAAGAATTAGGAGTGACATATGGTAGAGGTGCACAATGGGATGAATGGACATAACAAAGGGGACATTAATGGGGTATTAAAAGTAGCAACACAAGACAGAACTCGAAACAAAGTGTAAAAATTGGAAAAATTTAGATTTAGGAAAGAACTGCATGGGTAAATACACTGGGTTTGTACCTTAAGGTTCATGTATGCAATATTACAGAGTTCCAATTAACTCCCATGCATGCTGTTAATTTATGTTATGTTCATGTTTTTTATGTTAAAATGTTTTTGTTGATTTGTTTGTATATTTTCATAAGTAAAGCATGCTTACCGTCTTATTCCAAGTTTTATGATAACTTTACAAGGTTTAAAACATAAAGTTCAATATATATTCTGGTTTTCACACAGGAATTATACGTTAATATAACATCATAATAACGTAATGATGTCGTGTAAATAACGTTATACTGACGTCATATAAATGTTATATTTATGTTATAAGAACGTAAATTGGATAGCTTTACAGAAAGTAAACAAAAAAAACTAAATGTCGACTGAAAATTATTTATTCTTAAATATAAAGCATGAAAACATTATAATTCCATAGCATTTACTATTATTTTTAAATTTTTACATAAATCTTAAAAAATTGTGTCTCAAGAATATATGTTTTTAGTTATATCCTTTGGTTTTAAGAACGTCAGATATACGTATTTATGTCAAAAGTTACAGTATTACCTTTGTGGGACCATTTAAAAACGTCCACAAACGTTCTGTGTTTGCTGGGTAGGGTCCAGTACCGTCCACGGAATGGGTATATGCCTAACTATCGCCGACAGGATGAGTATATCGTCTACTACCGCCCACAGGATGGGTATCGGGTTAACTACCACCCATAGGACCCATATGGGGTCCACTACCGTCCTCAGGGTGGGTATTGGGTCCACTACCACCCATTGGATGGGTATTAGGTCCACTACCACCCACAGGATGGGTATGGTCTCCACTGCCGCAAACAAGATGAGTATAGGATCCAGTACCGCCCACGGGATGGGCATGGGTTCATTACCGCCCACAATATGCTTATGAGGTCAAGTACCGCCCACAGGATAGGTATGGGGTTCAGTACCGCCCAAAAGGATGGGTTTGGGGACCACTATCATCAACAGGAAGGTCCACTACCGCCGACAGGATGGGTTTGGGTACCACTATCATCCACAGGATGGGTATAGGGGTCCAGTACCGCTCACAGGATAGGTATGGGGTCCACAACCGCCCACAGGGTAGGTATGGGGGACACATCCATCCACAGGATGGGTATATGCGTCACTACCGCCCACAAAATGAGTACGGGATCCACTATCGCCTACAGGATGGGTATGAGGTCCACTACCGCCCAGATGATGGGTATTGGGTCAAACACTCATAGGATGCTTATGGGGGTCCACTACTACTATCCCAACCCGTTCTCACACAAGACAGCACATATATGACTTAATGCTTAAAGTCAATATGTTGAATATGAATTAGTAAATATGTGATATATTCCCAGTTACTTTTTTTACCAAGGCCCAAACTCTTCCTCACGTACCAATTTACGTCTCACAGTACCCGTCCATCAACATAGATAGCAGAATATTCGTGTTTGGTTCAATTATAATGAAAATTGTAGTTTTCAGGTCCCACATGGGTTGTGAAATTTACCTACTATTGTCCATGCTCTTAGAATATTACAGATCAGCTACTTCCTATTGAAGGCTCGTAGTTTTGTTTTGAGAAATATTAGTTGTTCTTAGTAAATTATAATAAGCACTATAAATTATTACATAGAATAACAGTGCTTCACCAATCAATATTATATACCATAGTTTGTGCTTTACAAATATTTAAAGGATGTTTTGTAGGAACGCTAACAGAAAACGATGTTACATATGAATGTCTATGGGGTAAACTACTACAAACAGGACGGTATTGTGTCTACTATACCAACTATAGCTAGGATGGGTATATTGTCACCTACCGCCTGTTAGGTTGGAAAGGGGTCCAATACCACCCACAGGATAGGTATGAGGGTCACATCTACCCACAGGATGAAAATGGGGATCACATCCACCCAAAGGAAGGGTATTGGGTCCAATACCACCCACAGGATGAGTATGGCGTCCACTACAACCCACAGGATGGGTATGGGGCTCCAACCACCCATAGAATGGGTATGGGGCTCCAACCACAAATAAAATGGGTATTGGGTCCAATAACACCTTCTGGATGTGTATGGCGTCCATTGCCGCGCGTCGAGCTCGAAAACCGCAGCATTCATCTCAGAACCATGCCTATTTCACACAGATTTCTTAATAAACGTAAGAGTTTTATATGTCACAAGGAAGATAGAAATATAAGCTTCATTCTAAATACCTTACCATGGGCATATTTAAATTTAAAGCGAAGATACGTGTACTTTTATAATAGCCGAGCTTTAACCCCGGACAGATTGATCGACCGAGCAACTCTCTCTCAGAACAATGTTAGTTCACGTGAATTCGTTAATAAACATATATGTTTTATATGTCTCAAGAAAGGCAGACATATAAGCTTCACTTTAAACACTTTACCATAGACATATTTAATGTTCTAATGAAGATACATGTATTTTAAAAATTACGGAGCTCCCACCCCGTACAGACTGAACGACAGAGCAACTCTCTCTCAGATCAATGTTTATTTCACGTAAATTCGTTAATAAACACAAATGTTTTGTATGTCTTAAGCAAGATAGAAATAAGAGCTTCATTTTAAATACATTACAATAGACATATTTATAGCTCAAGTGAAGATACATGTGTTTTTATAGTAGCGCTCAGTAGCTTGTCGGGCATGGAGTGCAGACGCCTACGCACTTGCCGATATATTGTATAATTAACAAAGATACGCTAATAAAGCCCAAAATCTTATATGCCTCCAGAAAGACCGAGATATGAACATTATTATGATTGCACCAAATGAAATATATCATGTTCGAGAACAAAGATATATCAATTTTAAATTAAGTTTCGACTCTTGCTCGGGCGAGAGAGATGAGGCGACTCTCGCCCCATCTATTGGAGATTCTGTCCACTAAAGACCCAAAGCTACTCAAACCCTCCTAGCATTATTTAAGTAATGAAGTAATATGGTATATTTACTATAATGTGGGTGCTGAATGCAGAACATGAGAAAACATATATTTACTCCAAACTAATCTAATTTCATTATGAAATAAGTAAATAAGTAGCATCAAAGGAAGTCGACGGTCAAAGCATCAATGTTGTGGAGCGACTTATCCAAGATATATCGTTGTTTGGAAAGTGTTTGTTGGCATATCCAGTTGTCGGACTTCTCTGCACAAATTATCACAAATTTAAATTATAATGTTAACAAGTAGAATACGTATTTTTAATAAAATCTAACATAACTAGCCAGAAAACATTTAACATTTATTAAAAAATATATGTTTGGAAGTTAAATCGACTTCATAGGACAATAGTTTTGTTATATATACTCGTTATTCGTTGACATGCGTTCGCTACTTAAACTACCATGTACTGTACTTATGTAAAATCTCCCATGTCTCTTTGCTCATCTCACCGAACCGTACAGGCTCTGTGATATATTGTTTAATTAATTGAGATTCACAAATAAAGCTTATAATTGTATCTGTTATCAAAAAGGCAGAGCTTAGTTTAGTTCATTTATTATGCACCCCAAACACATCCTATGGGCGATAGTGGAGTGTTACAGAGGCACATAATGGGCTCAGGGACTGAGCCCCACAATTCATATAGCCAAGGAAGTTATAATCTTGATAAGCTAGTTACAAAAGTCAATGCACATTGTCACATCAACAATGGGCTCGAGACCGACCACAAGTACAGTTTATAATTTAAGCAACTGACATATATGGAGGGCTAGTGTCCCAATTGATCTGTTTATCCTACACATAACCCCCTCTCCCCCATCCAATAGGCAGCGTTGGATAGGTTACAATCAAGTCTTTTTTTGCGTTTTATTCAGAGATTAGATCTTATTGGGTAAGGAAAGATATTCATATTTTAAAGAAGGCTTCTTGGCTGATGCTCTCCATTGATGGAAAATATACAACCTTTTGAAAATCAATGTTAGTTTGATCTAGATATTGTAATTAATGCAGTTACCTGGTGTTATTCTTCACCTATATCTTTTTCTGGTTAATCCCTATTTACATTATGCAGTTCAGGTTTCGTCGCCAGACTATAGTTTTTAGTTTAGTAAATTTATCACATAATGGGTTCAGGGACTGAACACACAATTTATTTATCTAAGCAAGTTACAATCTTGAGTAGCTAGCCACAAAATTCATAACACATCGTCACATCAACAACATGGGTTCGAGATCGACCACAAGTACAGTTTCTAAATTAAGCAAATGCCATATGTGGAGAGCTAGTGTCACAATTGATATGTTTGTCCTGCACATTTCCACAGTAGTTTGCTTGGGTTCTTTTAATTATCTTAGATATCATTGAAGAGAACCTCCTAGGTACTATACTGTATATATGCTTGTAAGAAGTATAATTATCCTGAAAAATCGTGTAAATTATGTTGAACGAGTGCTTCCAGTTAAGTAACATAGTTCATTTGTGCGCGCGTGCTTGAAGAGGAAATGTTATCCCCCCCCCCCCCCATTGTAAATATTTGTGGGTTTCAGACCATACGACCGCGGCTTACCCTCGCCGCGGTCGAGTTTAAGAACACCGGATGTATACCCAGTATTACAAGTAAATATTAGCAATAACAATAATGGAAAGTTCCTTCACCTATACATAGACAAGAGACTGAACTTCAGCACCCACATACAACAAATAAGGGGATGCTCTGAGAGAGAGAGGGAGAGGGGGAGAGTAAAAATATCCACTGAGGTCTGATTAAGTCCTTTTGGGGCCCTTAATCATTAGGACGTCCAATGATTAACGCAAAGTGAAGCGTATTCAGATGGTATATTGACAACATTCAGCATATCTCATAATGACCTAGTAGTACTTGGTGCACAAATACCTTTTCCAAAGGAATCGCAAAACATAATTAAACACAACTGTACCGTTGTTATGATCTCAGCCTACAGGAGAAACGAGTCTCCCTCCTTGAGAGTTATTCAGCAAGCCTGACCTGATCAGAAAGTCTAGCATATATTGAGGTGATAACCCATATGAAAATTAGTATGGTGGATTCAATGAGCAGTTTAAGATTATGGGCGATGAGGAAGAAAACAAATAAATGACTGGCTAGGAGATGTGGACATTTTGCTGGAGGCGTGAGGCTCGCTTCTGGAAGGGCTTTGACCTCACTTGAGTGCCAGACATCGCAGGGGAAAGCTGCGCTCCGTTGAGCTCCCGTCAGAAGGGAACCACTAGTGATATATCTCGAAGAGAAGAGAAGTGTGTAGACGTGCCAGCTGTGGAACTGAGCTGGGAACGTTGTGGTCTCAAGTCCTGGTCGAAGAAGAGAGTATCAAGCCGGCCAGGGACATTATTGTGGGCCGTGGAAGCGCCGTGACCAGACGCCGTCAGAGGGAGAAGCGCCCTCGACCAGTTAATCTGTGGTAAGCACGATATACGCCAGTTCATAGTGATTGCTTGTAGTTGGTCGTGTGCCCAGCGACAGTAGCAATGTTTATTTATAAGTTAGACATGTTTTAATAAGGCAGAAAGCCTGAAATAGGAGAATGAAGAGGGAGGCACACGGAGCGACGTCCGTCCCCTCTGAGTTCTGACAGACGACTGAGGGAGCCCGGCTCCTGATGGAGGAATCAGGTAGATTTGACTAAATGTAAACTCTGTCAGCAGAACTATTTGCATACTTTGCGTCATTATATAATGGAATGTGAAAATATCGCGGAATTTAAAGATAACAACATCAATAGTGTCCATGAAATGTGTATAAGTACTTCATTCATAATGATGTGCTGCCCGAAATCTTAGCGAAGTATCCAAAATTTGCTTACTGTAGGTAATGCATGCACATGACTGTAAAGCTGCCGCCCAGTTGGGTGGGTGTGGAGCACATGACTGTAAAGCTGCCGCCCAGTTGGGTGGGTGTGGAGCACATGACTGTAAAGCTGCCGCCCAGTTGGGTGGGTGTGGAGCAATTAGACTAGTAACTGTGCGACTCCTCATAGATGTAAAGTGCCTTGTATAGTGACTATTGTGAGCCTCTTGTTGAATTACTTGTGACACAAAAGATTACTGATGTGTGTATTTGTGTGGGTGATTAAATATGCATGTGTATGTATATATGTATACGTATGTATATGTACATGTATGCATAAGTATGTGTACATTAATAATTTTGTAACTAGCGTCAAAAGATTGTTATTTGCTTAGCTAAACGAACTAGAGGGTTCAGTTCCTGAACCGATTATGTGCCTCTGTAATCCTTTACACCACCGCCCACAGGATGGGTATTATGGGGTGCATAATAAAGAAAAAATGAATGGACCGAACCCCACAATTCATTTAGCTAAGCAAGTTACAATCTTAATGAGCTAGTTACAAAATTCACTATAAGTCGTCACATCATAAATTGGTTCGAGATCGACCACAAGTAGTGCATTATATAATTTATCAGTATTGTGCAGCCTGTGATCCCCGCCTGGCTGGATACTGATACCTAGGTAGTTTTCATGTGCCCGGACACCGGCGATAAGGTGGTATTATTTATTTAACTTAAGAGATATATATTTTTAAATGTTTTCACATTAACGGCTGCATCTTCCTTTCTTCTGACATATAGATTTTTAAGATTAATTAAAATATATGGAAACTAATTATACAATTTATTGGCTGGTGTGCAGGGCTTCACACTCTCAGAGCTAGCCATCAAGTTACTATCAAAACGCATATATCTTCGTTTTCACTTCAGTTATATTTATGACAAAGGATTTTAAATGTAGCCTATATTTGTACCTTTCTGATGACATAAATACTTTCGTTAATTACAATATCTAGATCAAACTAACATTGATTTTCAAAAGGTTGTATATTTTCCATCAATGGAGAGCATCAGCCAAGAAGCCTTCTTTAAAATACGAATATCTTTCCTCACCCAATAAGATCTAATCTCTGAATAAAACGCAAAAAACGACTTGATTGTAACCTATCCACCGCTGCCTATTGGATGGGGGAGAGGGGGTTATGTGTAGGATAAACATATCAATTGTGACACTAGCCCTCCATATATGTCAGTTGCTTAAATTATAAACTGTGTTTGTGGTCGGTCTCGAGCCCATTGTTCATGTGACAATGTGCATTGATTTTTGTAACTAGCTTATCAAGATTATAACTTGCTTGGCTATATGAATTGTGGAGCTCAGTCCCTGAGCCCATTATGTGCCTCTGTAACACTCCACTATCGCCCATAGGATGGGTATGGGGTGCATAATAAATGAACTAAAGTAAGCTCTGCCTTTTTGATAACATATACAATTATAAGCTTTATTTGTGAATCTCAATTAATTAAACAATATATCACAGAGCCTGTAGAGTTCGGTGAGATGAGTGAAGAGACATGGGAGATTTTACATAAGTACAGTACATGGTAGTTTAAGTAGCGAACGCATGTCAACGAATAACGAGTATATATAACAAAACTATTGTCCTATGAACTAGGCTTGGTCACCTCAGTAGAGAAAACAAAGATCCTGAACCGACGCCCACCCAGACGGGGTGGGGCCGTTCGCAAAATGCAGTTGCATGATGGTTCTCTGCTCGACTATGTAACCAGATACAAATTCCTTGGTCTTGAAGTTCCTTACTGTACCGCAATGTTGTAGCCAGACTGGGTCGCCAATGTATAGAGAGGCTCCGTGCTGTGGCAGGCTACCATCCAAGCTATGGTGCAATTGTGAGAATTGTCAAAATGATGTATCTCTCATATATTAGGTCTCTGATTGATTATGCTGCACCCATGCTTGCTCTAGTGCCTGAGAGAATGCTTGGAAGGTTGGAAAAGATGCAAAACGAAGCCATGAGGATTATCCTCGGATGCCCCTGTACAACTAAATTACTAAACATGAGGAAGGAACTGAATATTTCATGTGTAAGTGATCGTATCACTGAAATTAATGCTTTAATTGGTATCAAGATGCTTAGGCTAACCCACCCTAACCCCTGCACTGAAGCCCTCCAAGCCTTCTTCCTTGAAGATCAGCATCCCTCCAAATGGATTACCGTAACTGCCAATGTGCTCAGAATGTATAACTTTCATCACCCCTACCAAGAGAGACAACAACAACACTTTCCTGCCCCATGGGAGATCACTCTTTTCCAAATTACTGTCCCCTCTTTCCACCCAAGAAGCTGATTAAAGAACAGTCCTTGCTTCGACAAGAAGCAAAGTACAATGCCTTAAGCCAAATTGATGCTTTAGTCAGAGAGCGCTCCCTTTCCCAAATTATTTACACTGATGGATCCTTGCATCAGTCCCATGGTGCAGCTGGAAGTGCAGTTGTTGTGACAGGGAGAGATGGTTCCATCTCCCATGAGTGTGGAGCGCGTCTAAGTAACTGGGCCTCCACTCTTCAAACAGAATTGGTTGCCATAATCCTTGCACTAGAGCGCGTATATGAATCCAAAGTTGACACGCTAATTGTAAGTGACTCCTTGTCATCCTTGACTACCCTCAGCTCCCTAAGCCATAACTGTGACGTGCTTATCTCTGAAGCTAGACACAGATATAGTGAAATAATCAATGATGGAGTCAGAGTTTGTCTCCTGTGGATTCCTTCCCATATTGGTCTCCGAATGCATCTAGTGGGCCATATATGAATGAGCATTCATTTAGGCCCCTTAACTCGACGTTTGGTTCATCCCACAGCGCCAGTTCTGCTTACCAAAAATGGCCCACTAGATACTCAGACTTCTAGATGTTACCACTGCTAGGCTTAGGCTCGGCTACAAGTACCTCTGGGAGTTTGTAACAACTGCTGACGTAGATTTGACTAAATGTAAACTCTGTCAGCAGAACTATTCGCATACTTTGCGTCATTATATAATGGAATGTGAAAAAATTGCGGAATTTAGAAAAAACACCATCAATAGTGTCCAAGAAATGTGTAAGTACTTCATTCATAATGATGTGCTGCCCGAAATTTTAGCGAAGTATCCAAAATTTGCTTACTGTAGGTAATGCATGCACATGACTATAAAGCTGCCGCCCAGTTGGGTGGGTGTGCAGCAAGACTAGTAACTGTGTGACTCACTATAGATGTAAAGTGCCTCGTATAGTGACTGTTGTGAGCCTCTTGTAATGTCACTTGTGACACAAAGATTATTGATGTGTGTAATTATGTGGGTGATTAGATATGTATGTATGTGTATACGTATATATATATATATATATATATATATATATATATATATATATATATATATATATATATATATATATATATATATGTCGTACCTAATAGCCAGAACGCACTTCTCAGCCTACTATTCAAGGCCCTATTTGCCTAATAAGCCAAGTTTTCATGAATTAATGTTTTTTCGTCTACCTAACCTACCTAACCTAACCTAACCTAGCTTTTTTTGGCTACCTAACCTAACCTTACCTATAAATATAGGTTAGGTTAGGTTAGGTAGGGTTGGCTAGGTTCGGTCATATATCTACGTTAATTTTAACTCCAATAAAAAAAAATTGACCTCATACATAGAGAAAAGGGTTGCTTTATCATTTCATAAGAAAAAAATTATAGTAAATATATTAATTCAGGAAAACTTGGCTTATTAGGCAAATCGGGCCTTGAATAGTAGGCTGAGAAGTGAGTTCTGGCTACTAGGTACGACATATATATATATATATATATATATATATATATACATGTATGTATGAAGGTGTGTACATGTGTATACAACATTGATAATTTTTTAACTAGCGTCATATATTGTTATTTGCTTAGCTAAACGAACTAGAGGGTTCAGTTCCTGAACCGATTATGTGCCTCTGTAATCCTGTACACCACCGCCCACGGGATGGGTATGGGGTGCATAATAAAGAAAGAAATTGAATATGAAGTCGATTTAACTTCCAAACATATATTTTTTAATAAATGTTAAATGTTTCTGGCTAGTTATGTTACATTTTATTAAAAATACGTATTCTACTTGTTAACATTATAATTTAAATTTGTGATAATTTGTGCAGAGAAGGGCGACAACCGGATATGCCAACAAACACTTACCAAACAACGATATATCTTGGATAAGTTGCTCCACAACATTGCCACTTGAACCATCGACTTCCTTTGATGCTACTTATTTCATAATGAAATTACATTAGTTTGGAGTAAATATATGTTTTCTCATGTTCTGCATTCAGCACCCACATTATAGTGAGTAAATATACCATATTACTTCATTACTTAAATAATGCTAAGAGGGGTTGAGTAGCATTGGGTCTTTAGTGCACAGAATCTCCAATAGATGGGGCGAGAGTCGCCCCATCTCTCTCACCGGAGAGAGAGTCGAAACTTAATTTAAAATTGATATATCTTTGTTCTCGAACATGATATATTTCATTTGGTGCAATTACAATAATGTTCATATCTCGGTCTTTCTGGAGGCATATAAGATTTTAGGCTTTATTAGCGAATCTTTGTTAATATGCAGTCTCCGTGGTGTAGTGGTAAGACACTCGCCTGGCGTTCCGCGAGCGCTATGTCATGGGTTCGTATCCTGGCCGGGGAGGATTTACTGGGCGCAATTCCTTAACTGTAGCCTCTGTTTAACGCAACAGTAAAATGTGTACTTGGATGAAAAAACGATTCTTCGCGGCAGGGGATCGTATTCCAGGGACCGTAGGATTAAGGACTTGCCCGAAACGCTACGCGTACTAGTGGCTGTACAAGAATGTAACAACTCTTGTATATATCTAAAAAAAAAAAAAAAAAAAAAATTATACAATATATCGGCAAGTGCGTAGGCGTCTGCACTCCATGCCCGACAAGCTACTGAGCGCTACTATAAAAACATATGTATCTTCACTTGAGCTATAAATATGTATATTGTAATGTATTTAAAATGAAGCTCTTATTTCTATCTTGCTTAAGACATATAAAACATTTGTGTTTATTAACGAATTTACGTGAAATAAACATTGATCTGAGAGAGAGTTGCTGTCATTCAGTCTGTACGGGGTGGGAGCTCCGTAATTTTTAAAATACATGAATCTTCATTAGAATTTTAAATATGTCTGTTGTAAAGTGTTTAAAGTGAAGCTTATATGTCTGCCTTTCTTGAGACATATAAAACATATATGTTTATTAACGAATTCACGTGAAATAAACATTGTTCTGAGAGAGAGTTGCTCGGTCGATCGATCTGTCCGGGGTTAAAGCTCGGCTATTATAAAAGTACACGTATCTTCGCTTTAAATTTAAATATGCCCATGGTAAGGTATTTAGAATAAAGCTTATATTTCTATCTTTCTTGTGACATATAAAACTCTTACGTTTATGTAGGAATCTGCGTGAAATAGGCATGGTTCTGAGATGAATGCTGCGGTTTTCGAGCTCGACGCGCGGCAATGGACGCCATACACATCCAGTGGGTGTTATTGGATCCCATACCCATTCTATGGGTGGTTGGAGCCCCATACCCATTCTATGGGTGGTTGGAGCCCCATACCCATCCTGTGGGTTGTAGTGGACGCCATACTCATCCTGTGGGTGGTATTGGACCCCATACCCTTCCTGTGGGTGGATGTGATCCCCATACTCATCCTCTGGGTGGATGTGACCCTCATACCCATCCTGTGGGTGGTATTGCACCCCTTACTCACCTAACAGGTGGTAGTGGACAATATACCGATCCTGTAGTTGGTAGACTAGACACAATACCATCCTGTTTACAGTAGTTTACCCCATAGATATTCCAATGTACCATCGTTTTCTGTTAGCGTTCCTACAAAACATCCTTTAAAGATTTGTAAAGCACAAACTATGGTATATAATATTGATTAGTGAAGGACTTATTCTATGTAATAATTTTTAGTGCTTATTATAATTTACTGAGAACAACTAATATTTCTCAAAACAAAACTACGAGCCTTCAATAGGATGTAGCTGATCTGTAATATTCTAAGAGCATGGACAATAGTAGGTAAATTTCACAACCCATGTGGGACCTGAAAAGTACAATTTTCCTTATAATTGAACCAATCACGACTATTCTGCTATCTAGGTTGACGGACGGGTACTGCGAGACGTAAATTGGTACGTGAGGAAGAGTTTGGGCCTTGGAAAAAAAAGTAACTGGGAATATATCACATATTTACTAATTCATATTCAACATATTGACTTTAAGCATTAAGTCATATATGTGCTGTCTTGTGTGAGAACGGGTTGCCGCTCTCGCAGAAGACAGTACATATATGACTTATTGATTATAGTCACTATTTGGCTGATTAATAAGTACATATGTGGTATATGCCAAATTATATTTTGATTTTAAGGTACAAAATCTTCCTATAGATTTGCTAAAGACCAGTTTTATTATTAGGAATTTCTTTTTCAGTTTCATTAAACAATAGAGATTTTATACAATATTTGACAATATCCTGAGTTAATTTTCAATTTATTTAAATATTTTGGTTTAGTTTTATTATTTTTATAAAACTGTAATATCAACATAGGTACAGGTTAAGTACTAATTTTAATTAAGAAGCAATAAGATGCTTATCTTAATTAATATAATATCACTTTCGCGCTTTAGATTAGAGATAACTCGTCGCCGTTTTTTCTTACGATTCCGCATAACAGCAGACTTTTCTCGTCCAGCGAAAAAATATTTCTATAAATTCCATTTTTTAACCGAAATAAATGGGGATACTTTTGTTTTGTAGAGAATTTATTTGCGAATTTTTTGGTACCAGAATGAATATTATATCACATAAACTTCTATGAGTAAAAAAAGAATACACAAAGTATGTTTGGGGGTGTGGCGAGCGTGTGGCAGTGGGTTCCATTTAGCCGTTGATATATCCAACACGTGGGAAATATTTGTATGTGTTATGTATATGTCTGTGTAGGGAATTTTACTGCGATCACTGTCATACAAATTATAAAATGTTTCAACAAGTATAAACATGACAAACATCAAACGAACGAAAACAATGCGTTCGTTTCTGCCGCGAACGCATACTGAGCGACGTGGTTCAATATTTGGCGCGTCTCTTACACATGCTTTGTACAAATGTTATACATTTCATCTTATAGAAAATTTTATTGCGAACACATTGGTATAAAAAAGAAATACGTACATAGAAAAGTAGGGTCAGGAAACGTATAAACTTTCCAAGCATGATTTCCCCCCCTGTGTTTTCGCCAGTGCGCTCGCGGCTAACTACTCTCCACTTCACACACTCTTGCGGGTGGGCAATTACCTATATTAAACATTCATATACATATGTCCGTGTAGAGAATTCTATTGCGATTCCAATGATACCAAAATTAGCGATGTAGGACAACTGTAGGCTTCGCAACCATTAAGAGAGTGGAAACATTTTGTTGCTGTTTGGCGCTCTCGGCGAGTGATCTGCATAGTTTTTTATTTGGTGTTGATACTCCTTATGGTTGGGCGGCATTTTATAGGTATGCTCTTATAGACAATTTCATTGCGAACACAGTGATACCAAATTTAAATACGTGCGCCTTCAATTATTGTCAGGACAGTCAAAAGAGTGTACACTTTTCGGTCTTACCGCGTAGGCGCGCGAAGTGCCGAAAGCATCTGGGGTATTGTTTTTTTTTGAACGCCGAGAGCGCGAAAGTGTTTTAACATACTAAGAAGGTTAGGATAGGTCGGTGTTTTCTATTCAGCATTTCAAGGTAAACTCTAATATTCACAATAAATTAGTATGTCACATATGCACATATCAATAAGCCAATATTGACTATAAACAAGTGCAAGAACAGGTTGATGGGGTACACTAAAATCAAAATGTTTATTCAGGAAAAAGTACCTGTGGGGTGGTAGTAGACGATATACTCATCCTGTAGGCGGTAGTTAAGTATATATATCCATTCCGTGGATGGTACTGGATCCTATACTTATCCTGTGGGCGGCAATGGAGGCCATACTCATCCTGTGGGCGGTAGTAGACACAAATTTCATCCTGTGGGTGATTGTGGACCCCATACCCATCCTTGGGCGGTATTGTGGACTCCACACACATCCTGTGAGCGGAAGTGGAACATATACCTATCCAATGGGCAGAAGAGGACCCCATACTCATCCTGTAGATGACAGTGGTCCCCATACCCATCCTGTGGGTAGTAGTGGCCTCCATACCCATCCTGCAGGCGGTAGGGGAACGCCATACTCATCCTGTGTGTAGTAGAGTACCATATATCCATCCATTAGGCAGCAGTGTACCCGGTACCCATCCTGTGGATGATAGTGGTCCCCATACCCATCCAATGCGTAGTTGTTGGGCCCAGACCCATCCTACAAGTCGTATGGATCCTTACCCACCTAACAGGTGGTAGTGGACCTTATACCCATCCTACAGTAGGTAGGAGACACTATTCAATCCTGTTTGCAGTAATTTACCCCATAGACATTTCAACGTAACATCGTTTTCTGTTGACGTTCCTACAATACATTCTTTAAAGACTTTTAAAGCACAGACTAGTGTATATAATGTTGATTGGCACAGCACCCATATTATATGTAATATTTTATAGTGCTTCCCAGCAAACACAAAACGTTTCGAAAACTTTCACATATCTCTCTCCCATGGGTTAAGGAATAACTTGCATTGAGAATGGTGCAGGAGAGCATTTGAGAAACTTTTAATCCAAAAATCCAATCAAATAGGTTTTATAATAAATGTTTTGTCTAAAACTATTTTATTCCTAATGCATTACAAATAATTTTAACATGTTTATATATAAAATTTATGGTGTTTATTTTAAAATTCATTAATAAATTGTGAATGATATTTAATTGCTGAATGAAACCTTCAAAATACATTTAGTTATTCTATGATCAGAAAAAAGTAGTTGTGTGTGGGTGTAGTCGTGTGTGGGTGTAGTCGTGTGTGGGCGTAGTCGTGTATGGGTGTTGTCGTGTGTGGGCCGGTGTAGTCGTGTGTGGGTGTAGTCGTGTGTGGGCGTAGTCGTGTGTGGGCCGGTGTAGTCGTGTGTGAGTGTAGTTGTGTGTGGGCGTAGTCGTGTGTGGACGTAGTCGTGTGTGGGCGTAGTCGTGTGTGGGCGTAGTCGTGTGTGGGCGTAGTCGTGTGTGGGTGTAGTCGTGTGTGGGCATAGTCGTGTGTGGGTGTATAGGTGTGTCTGAATGTAGTCGTGTGTGGGTGTAATCGTGTGTGGGTGTAGTCGTGTGTGGGAGTAGTCGTGTGTGGGTGTTGTTGTTTGTGGGTGAAGTCGTGCGTGGGCATAGTCGAGTGTGGGCATAGTCGTGTGTGCGTGTAGTCGTGTGTGGGTGTAGTCGTGTGTGGGTGTAGTAGTGTGTAGGTGTAGTCGTGTTTGGGTGTAGTCGTGTGTAGGGTGTAGTCAGGTGTGGGTGTAGTCGCGTGTGGGTGTAGTAGTGTGTAGGTGTAGTCATGTGTGGGCGTAGTTGTGTGTGTGTGTAGTCGTGTGTGGGTGTAGTCGTGTGTGGGAGTAGTCGTGTGTGGGTATAGTCGTGTGTGGCAGTAGTCGTGTGTGGGGTGTATAGTCGTGTGTGGGTGTAGTCGTGTGTGGGTGTATAGTCGTGTGTGGGTGTAGTCGTGTTTCGGTTTAGTTGTGTATGGGTGTAGTCGTGTGTGGGTGTAGTCGTGTGTGGGAGTAGTCATGTGTGGGTGTAGTCATGTGTGGGAGTAGTCGTGTGTGGGGTGTATAGTCGTGTGTGGGTGTAGTCGTGTGTGGGTGTATAGTTGTGTGTGGGTGTATAGTTGTGTGTGGGTGTAGTCGTGTGTGGGTGTAACCGTGTGTGGATGTAGTCGTGTGTGGGCGTAGTCGTGTGAGTGGGTGTAGTCGTGTGTGGGTATAGTCGTGTGTGGGTGTAGTCATGTGTGGGAGTAGTAGTGTGTGGGTGTAGTCATGTGTGGGTGTTCAGTTGTGTGTGGGTGTAGTCGTGTGTGGGTGTAGTCGTGTGTGGGAGTAGTCATGTGTGGGTGTAGTCATGTGTGGGAGTAGTCGTGTGTGGGGTGTATAGTCGTGTGTGGGTGTAGTCGTGTGTGGGTGTATAGTTTTGTGTGGGTGTATAGTTGTGTGTGGGTGTAGTCGTGTGTGGGTGTAACCGTGTGTGGATGTAGTCGTGTGTGGGCGTAGTCGTGTGTGTGGGTGTAGTCGTGTGTGGGTATAGTCGTGTGTGGGTGTAGTCATGTGTGGGAGTAGTAGTGTGTGGGTGCAGTCGTGTGTGGGTGTTCAGTTGTGTGTGGGTGTAGTCGTGTGTGGGTGTAGTCGTGTGTGGGAGTAGTCATGTGTGGGTGTAGTCATGTGTGGGAGTAGTCGTGTGTGGGGTGTATAGTCGTGTGTGGGTGTAGTCGTGTGTGGGTGTATAGTTGTGTGTGGGTGTATAGTTGTGTGTGGGTGTAGTCGTGTGAGGTTGTAACCGTGTGTGGATGTAGTCGTGTGTGGGCGTAGTCGTGTGTGTGGGCGTAGTCGTGTGTGTGGGTGTAGTCGTGTGTGGGTATAGTCGTGTGTGGGTGTAGTCATGTGTGGGAGTAGTAGTGTGTGGGTGTAGTCGTGTGTGGGTGTTCAGTTGTGTGTGGGTGTAGTCGTGTGTGGGTGTAGTAGTGTGTGGGTGTAGTCGTATGTGGGTGTAGTCGTCTGTGGGGTGTAGTCGCGTGTGGGTGTAGTCGTATGTGGGTATAGTCGTGTGTGGGTGTAGTCGTGTGTGGGTGCAGTCGTCTGCAGGTGTAGTCGTGTGTGGGTGTAGTTGTGTGTGGGTGTAGTCATGTGTGGGCGTAGTCGTGAATGGGTGTAGTCGTGTGTTGGTGTAGTCGTGTGTGGGCGTAATCATGTGTGGGTGTATAGTTGTGTGTGGGTGTAGTCATGTGTGGGTGTAATCGTGTGTGGGTGTAGTCGTGTGTGTGCGTAGTCGTGTGTGGGTGTAGTCATGTGTGGGTGTAGTCGTGTGTGGTCATATTTGTGTGTGGGTTTATAATTGTGTGTGAGTGTAGTCGGGTATGGGTGTAATCGTGTGTGGGTGTAGTTGTGTGTGGGTTTAGTCGTGTGTGGGTGTATAGTTGTGTGTGGGTGTAGTTGTGTGTGGGTGTAATCGTGTGTGGGTGTAGTCGTGTGTGAGTGTATAGTTGTGTATGGGTGTAGTTGTGTGTGGGTGTAATTGTGTGTGGGTAAAGTCATGTGTGGGTATAGTCGTTTGTGGGTGTATAGTCGTGTGTGGGTGTAGTCGTGCGTGGGTGTAGTAGTATGTGGGTGTTTTCATGTTTGGGTGTAGTCGTGAGTGGTTGTAGTCGTGTGTGGGTGTAGTCGTGTGTGGGTGTAGTCATGTGTCCATGTAGACGTGTGTGGGCGTAATCGTGTGTGGGTGTAGTCGTGTGTGGGCATAGTTGTGTGTGGGTGTATAGTTGTGTGTGAGTGTAGTCGTGTGTGGGTGTATAGTCGTGTGTGGGCGTCGTCGTGTGTGGGTGTAGTAGTGTGTAGGTGTAGTAATGTGTGGGCGTAGTTGTGTGTGTGTGTAGTCGTGTGTGGGTGTAGTCGTGTGTGGGAGTAGTCGTGTGTGGGTATAGTCGTGTGTGGGAGTAGTCGTGTGTGGGGTGTATAGTCGTGTGTGGGTGTAGTCGTGTGTGGGTGTATAGTCGTGTGTTGGTGTAGTCGTGTTTCGGTTTAGTTGTGTATGGGTGTAGTCGTGTGTGGGTGTAGTCGTGTGTGGGAGTAGTCGTGTGTGGGGTGTATAGTCGTGTGTTGGTGTAGTCGTGTTTCGGTTTAGTTGTGTATGGGTGTAGTCGTGTGTGGGTGTAGTCGTGTGTGGGAGTAGTCATGTGTGGGTGTAGTCATGTGTGGGAGTAGTCGTGTGTGGGGTGTATAGTCGTGTGTGGGTGTAGTCGTGTGTGGGTGTATAGTTGTGTGTGGGTGTATAGTTGTGTGTGGGTGTAGTCGTGTGTGGGTGTAACCGTGTGTGGATGTAGTCGTGTGTGGGCGTAGTCGTGTGTGTGGGTGTAGTCGTGTGTGGGTATAGTCGTGTGTGGGTGTAGTCATATGTGGGAGTAGTAGTGTGTGGGTGTAGTCGTGTGTGGGTGTTCAGTTGTGTGTGGGTGTAGTCGTGTGTGGGTGTAGTCGTGTGTGGGAGTAGTCATGTGTGGGTGTAGTCATGTGTGGGAGTAGTCGTGTGTGGGGTGTATAGTCGTGTGTGGGTGTAGTCGTGTGTGGGTGTATAGTTGTGTGTGGGTGTATAGTTGTGTGTGGGTGTAGTCGTGTGTGGGTGTAACCGTGTGTGGATGTAGTCGTGTGTGGGCGTAGTCGTGTGTGTGGCTGTAGTCGTGTGTGGGTATAGTCGTGTGTGGGTGTAGTCATGTGTGGGTGTAGTAGTGTGTGGGTGTAGTCGTGTGTGGGAGTAGTCATGTGTGGGTGTAGTCATGTGTGGGAGTAGTCGTGTGTGGGGTGTATAGTCGTGTGTGGGTGTAGTCGTGTGTGGGTGTATAGTTGTGTGTGGGTGTATAGTTGTGTGTGGGTGTAGTCGTGTGAGGTTGTAACCGTGTGTGGATGTAGTCGTGTGTGGGCGTAGTCGTGTGTGTGGGTGTAGTCGTGTGTGGGTATAGTCGTGTGTGGGTGTAGTCATGTGTGGGAGTAGTAGTGTGTGGGTGTAGTCGTGTGTGGGTGTTCAGTTGTGTGTGGGTGTAGTCGTGTGTGGGTGTAGTAGTGTGTGGGTGTAGTCGTATGTGGGGGTAGTCGTCTGTGGGGTGTAGTCGCGTGTGGGTGTAGTCGTATGTGGGTATAGTCGTGTGTGGGTGTAGTCGTGTGTGGGTGTAGTCGTCTGCAGGTGTAGTCGTGTGTGGGTGTAGTTGTGTGTGGGTGTAGTCATGTGTGGGCGTAGTCGTGAATGGGTGTAGTCGTGTGTTGGTGTAGTCGTGTGTGGGCGTAATCATGTGTGGGTGTATAGTTGTGTGTGGGTGTAGTCATGTGTGGGTGTAATCGTGTGTGGGTGTCGTCGTGTGTGTGCGTAGTCGTGTGTGGGTGTAGTCATGTGTGGGTGTAGTCGTGTGTGGTCATATTTGTGTGTGGGTTTATAATTGTGTGTGAGTGTAGTCGTGTATGGGTGTAATCGTGTGTGGGTGTAGTTGTGTGTGGGTTTAGTCGTGTGTGGGTGTATAGTTGTGTGTGGGTGTAGTTGTGTGTGGGTGTAATCGTGTGTGGGTGTAGTCGTGTGTGAGTGTATAGTTGTGTATGGGTGTAGTTGTGCGTAGGTGTAATTGTTTGTGGGTAAAGTCATGTGTGGGTATAGTCGTTTGTCGGTGTATAGTCGTGTATGGGTGTAGTCGTGCGTGGGTGTAGTCATGTGTCCATGTAGACGTGTGTGGGCGTAATCGTGTGTGGGTGTAGTCGTGTGTGGGCATAGTTGTGTGTGGGTGTAGTCGTGTATGGGTGTAGTCGTGTGTGGGTGTATAGTTGTGTGTGAGTGTAGTCGTGTGTGGGTGTATAGTCGTGTGTGGGCGTCGTCGTGTGTGGGTGTAGTAGAGTGTGGGTGTTTTCGTGTTTGGGTGTAGTCGTGTGTGGTTGTAGTCGTGTGTGGGTGTAGTCGTGTGTGAGTGTAGTCATGTGTAGGTGTAGTCGTGTGTGGGCGTAATCGTGTGTGGGTGTAGTCGTGTGTGGGCATAGTTGTGTGTGGCTGTAGTCGTGTATGGGTGCAGTCGTGTGTGGGTATATAGTTGTGTGTGAGTGTAATCGTGTGTGGGTGTAGTCGTGTGTGGGTGTATAGTCGTGCGTGGGTGTAGTCGTGTGTGGGTGTAATCGTGTGTGGGTGTAGTCGTGTGTGTGGGTGTAGTCGTGTGTGGGTGTAGTCGTGTGTGGGGTGTATAGTCATGTGTGGGTGTAGTCGTGTCTGGGTGTAGTCGTGTGTGGGTGTATTGTTGTGTGTGGGTGTAGTAGTGTGTGGGTGTAATCGTGTGTGGGTGTAGTCGTGTGCGGGCGTCGCCGTGTGGGTGTAGTCATGTGTGGGTGTAGTGGTGTGTGGGCATAGTTGTGTGTAGGTGTATTCGTGTGTGGGTGTAGTCGTGTGTGGGTGTAGTCGTGTGTGGGTGTATAGTCGTGTGTGGGTGTAATCGTGTGTGGGTGTAGTTGTGTGTGGGTTTAGTCGTGTGTGGGTGTATAGTTGTGTGTGGGTGTAGTTGTGTGTGGGTGTAATCGTGTGTGGGTGTAGTCGTGTGTGTGTGTATAGTTGTGTATGGGTGTAGTTGTGTGTGGGTGTAATTGTGTGTGGGTGTTGTCGTGTGTGGGCATAGTCGTGTGTGGGTAAAGTCATGTGTGGGTATAGTTGTGTGTGGGTGTATAGTCGTGTGTGGGTGTAGTCTTGCGTGGGTGTAGTAGTGTGTGGGTGTTTTCGTGTTTGGGTGTAGTCGTGAGTGGTTGTAGTCGTGTGTGGGTGTAGTCGTGTGTGGGTGTAGTCATGTGTCCATGTAGACGTGTGTGGGCGTAATCGTGTGTGGGTGTAGTCGTGTGTGGATGTATAGTTGTGTGTGAGTGTAATCGTGTGTGGGTGTAGTCGTGTGTGGGTGTATAGTCGTGTGTGGGTGTAGGCGTGTGTGGGTGTAATCGTGTGTGGGTGTAGTCGTGTGTGTGGGTGTAGTCGTGAGTGGGTGTAGTCGTGTGTGGGGTGTATAGTCATGTGTGGGTGTAGTCGTGTCTGGGTGTAGTCGTGTGTGGGTGTAGTCGTGTGGGTGTAGTCATGTGTACTCACCTAGTTGTACTCACCTAGTTGTGTTTGCGGGGGTTGAGCTCTGGCTCTTTGGTCCCGCCTCTCAACCGTCAATCAACAGGTGTACAGATTCCTGAGCCTATCGGGCTCTGTCATATCTACACTTGAAACTGTGTATGGAGTGAGCCTCCACCACATTACCCCCTAATGCATTCCATTTGTCAACCACTCTGACACTAAAAAAGTTCTTTCTAATATCTCTGTGGCTCATTTGGGCACTCAGTTTCCACCTGTGTCCCCTTGTGCGTGTTCCCCTTGTGTTAAATAGACTGTCTTTATCTACCCTATCAATCCCCTTCAGAATCTTGAATGTGGTGATCATGTCCCCCCTAACTCTTCTGTCTTCCAGCGAAGTGAGGTTTAATTCCCGTAGTCTCTCCTCGTAGCTCATACCTCTCAGCTCGGGTACTAGTCTGGTGGCAAACCTTTGAACCTTTTCCAGTTTAGTCTTATCCTTGACTAGATATGGACTCCATGCTGGGGCTGCATACTCCAGGATTGGCCTGACATATGTGGTATACAAAGTTCTGAATGATTCTTTACACAAGTTTCTGAATGCCGTTCGTATGTTGGGGTGTAGTGGTGTGTGGGCATAGTTGTGTGTAGGTGTATTCGTGTGTGGGTGTAGTCGTGTGTGGGTGTAGTCGTGTGTGGGTTTATAGTCGTGTGTGGGTGTAGTCGTGTGTGGGTGTAGTAGTGTGTGGGTGTAGTCGTCTGTGGGTGTATAGTTGTGTGTGGGTGTAGTCGTATGTTGGTGGAATCGTGTGTGGGTGTAGTTGTGTGTGGGCGTAATCGTGTGTGGGTGTAGTCGTGTGTGGGTGTAGTCGTGTGTGTGTAGTCGTGTGTGGGTGTAATAGTGTGTGAGTGTAGTCGTGTGTGTGGGTGTAGTCGTGTTTGGGTTAAGTCGTGTGTGGGTGTAGTCGTGTGTGGGTGTATAGTCGTGTGTGGGTGTAGTCGTGTGTGGGTGTAGTAGTGTGTGGGCGTAGTCATGTGTGGGTGTAGTCGTGTGTGGGTGTAGAGTTGTGTGTGGATGTAGTCGTATGTGGGTGGAATCGTGTGTTGGTGTAGTTGTGTGTGGGCGTAATCGTGTGTGGGTGTAGTCGTGTGTGGGCATAGTTGTATGTGGGTGTAGTCGTGTGTGGGTGTATAATTGTGTGTGGGTGTAGTCGTGTGTGGGTGTAGTCTTGTGTGGTCATTGTCGTGTGTGGGCGTCGTCGTGTGTGGGTGTAGTCGTGTGTGGGTGTATAGTCTTGTGTGGGTGTAGTCGTATGTGGGTGTAGTAGTGTGTGGGTGTAGTCGTGAGTGGCCGTACTCTTGTGTGGGTGTAGTCGTGTGTGGGTGTAGTAGTGTGTGGGTGTAGTCGTGTGTGGCCGTAGTCGTGTGTTGGTGTAGTCGTGTGTGGGTGTAGTTGTGTGTGGGTGTAGTCGTGTGTGGGCGTAGTAGTGTGTGGGTTTAGTCGTGTGTGGGTGCAATCGTGTGTGGGTGTAGGCGTGTGTGGGCATAGATGTGTGTGTGTGTAGTCGTGTGTGGGCATAGTCGTGTGTGGGCGTATTTGTGTGTGGGTGTAGTCGTGTGTGGGTGTAGTCGTGTGTAGGTGTATAGTCGTGTGTGGGTGTAGTCGTGTGTGGGTGTAGTCGTGTGTGGGTGTAGTCGTGTGTGGGTGTAGTCGTGTGTGGGTGTAATCGTGTTTGGGTGTAGTCGTGTGTGGGCGTAGTCGTGTGTGGGTGTATTCATGTGTGGGTGTAGTCGTGTGTGGGCATAGTTGTGTGTGGGTGTAGTCGTGTGTGGGTGTAGTCGTGTGTGTGTTTAGTCATGTGTGAGTGTATAGTCGTGTGTGGGTGTAGTCGTGTGTGGGTGTAGTAGTGTATGGGTTTAGTCGTGTTTGGGCGTAGTCGTGTGTGGGTGTCGTCGTGTGTGGGTGTAATCGTGTGTGGGTGTAGTCGTGTGTGGGTGTAGTCGTGTGCGGGTGTAGTCGTTTGCGGGTGTAGTCGTGTGTGGGTGTACACCACCGCCGTCATGACCAACACCACCGCCGCCACCTCCAACACCACCGCTGCCACCCCGAACACCATCGCCGCCACCCCCAACACCACCTCCGCCACCCCCAACACCACCGCCGCTACCCCCAACACCACCGCCACCACCCCCAACACCACCGCCGCCACCCCCAACACCACCGCCGCCACCCCCAACACCACCGCCGCCACCTCCAACTCCACCACTGCCCCCCCAACACATCCACTGCCACACCAACACCACCGCAGACACCCCCAACTCCACCACTGCCCCCCCCCAACACATCCACTGCCACACCAACACCACCGCCGCCACCCCCACTTCACCACGCCACTACACGACACCACACCACTACACCAGGCTACTACACCATGCCACTCCACTACTACTACTACTACTACTACTACTACTACTACTACTGCTACTACAACTACTACACCACCACTACACTACTACAACTACTACTACACCATGCCACTCCACCAGGCTACTACACCACACCACTACACCAGGCTACTACATCAGGGTACTACACCAGGCTACTTCACCACACCACTACACCAGGCGACTACACCAGGCTACTACACCACGCTACTATACCACGCCACGACACCACGCCACTACACCAGGCTACTACACCATGTCACTGCACCAGGCTATTACACAATACCACTACACCACGCCACTACACTATGCCAATACACCATGCCACTCTACCAGGCTACTACACCACACCACTACACCAGGCGACTACACCAGGCTACTACACCACGCTACTATACCACGCCACGACACCACGCCACTACACCAGGCTACTACACCATGTCACTGCACCAGGCTATTACACAATACCACTACACCACGCCACTACACTATGCCAATACACCATGCCACTACACCACACCACTACACCAGGCTACTACACACTACCATACCACACCACTACACCAGGCTACTACACCATGCTACTACACTACTTCACTACACCACATCACTACATCAGGCTACTACACAAGGCTATTACACCAGGCTACTGCACCTCGCCACTACATCACGAAACTATATCAGGTTACTACACCATGATACTACAGCACTCCACTATTCCAGGTTACTACATGCCACTACACCACACCACTACACCACGCCACTACACCACGACACTACACCAGGCTACTACACTAGGCCACTACACCAGGCTTCTACACCATGCTACTACACCAGGCTACTACACCACACCACTACACCAGGCGACTACACCACGCCACTACACCACGCCACTACACCAGGCTACTACACCACCCACTACACCAGGCGACTACACCACGCCACTACACCATGCCACTACACCACACCACTACACCAGGCTACTACACTAAGCCACTACACCAGGCTTCTACACCACGCTACTACACCAGGCTACTACACCACACCACTACACCAGGCTACTACACCACGCCACGACACCACGCCACTACACCAGGCTACTACACCACGCCACTACACCAGGCTACTACACCACGCTACTACACCAGGCTACTACACCACGTTACTACACCAGGCTACTACACCAGGCTACTACACCACGCCACTACACCAGGCTACTACACCACGCCACTACACCATGCCACTACACCAGGCTACTACACCACACCACTACACATTGCCACTACACCACGCCACTACTCCAGGCTACTACACCACACTACTACACCATGCTACTACACCAGTCTATTACACCAGGCTACTACACCAGGCTATTACACCAGGCTACTACACCATGCTACTACACCAGGCTATTACACCAGGCTACTACACCAGGCTATTACACCAGGCTACTACACCAGGCTATTACACCAGGCTACTACTCCACGCTACTATACCACGCCACGACACCACGCCACTACACCAGGCTACTACACCAGGCCACTACACCATGCCACTACACCACACCACTACACATTGCCACTACACCAGGCCACTACTCCAGGCTACTACACCACACCACTACACCATGCCACTACACCAGGCTACTACACCACACCACTACACATTGCCACTACACCACGCCACTACACATTGCCACCACACCACGCAACTACACCAGGCTATTACACCAGGCTACTACACCACGCCACTACACCATGCCACTACACCAGGCTACTACACCACACCACTACACATTGCCACTACACCACGCCACTACACATTGCCACTACACCACGCAACTACACCAGGCTATTACACCAGGCTACTACACCACGCCACTACACCATGCCACTACAATAGGCTACTACACCACACCACTACACATTGCCACTACACCACGCCACTACTCCAGGCTACTACACCACACTACTACACCATGCTACTACACCAGGCTATTACACCAGGCTACTACACCACGCCACTACACCATGCCACTACACCAGGCTACTACACTACACCACTACACATTGCCACTACACCACGCCACTACTCCAGGCTACTACACCACACTACTACACCATGCTACTACACCAGGCTACTACACCACGCCACTACACCATGCTACTACACCAGGCTATTACACCAGGCTACTACACCACGCCACTATACCACGCCACTACACCATGCAACTACACCAGGCTACTACACAACGCCACTTCACTACGCTAATACAAATGATAAATGAATACAAATGATGAACCCACCTTTATTATGATGCTTTATTTTACCATATGTAGAAATATATTTTCATATTTTTAGATTTCCTGTTTTATTCATATGTGGGCATTTTAACTTGAAACACTTTATAAAAGGTGTCACAAAGTTTCAAATTAGGTACAAAAGGGGTCACAAAGTTTAAAATTAAGTTAGGTTCGTAGGTTTTGGTTAAAAGTTTTGGAAACCTATTTAGTTCCACACAAAATAATGTATCTAATTCGTGAAAACAAACGTTTCCAATCCTTTCAAACACTTTCCAGGAACGTTGTGGAAACTTGAAATTGTTTGCTTGGTTATTATAATTCACTAAGAGCAACTAATATTTCTCAAAACAAAACTACAAGCCTTCAATAGGATGTAGCTGATCTGTAATATTCTAAGATCATGGTAGGTAAATTTCACAACCCATGTGGGACCTGAAAACTACGATTTTCATAATTGAACCAATCATGACTATTCTGCTCTCTACGGCGATGGACGGGTACTGTGAGACGTAAATTGGTACGTGAGGAAGAGTTTGGGCCTTGAAAAAATTATAACTAGGAATATTCCACATATGTACTAATTCATAAGCAAAATATTCACTATAAGCAATAAGTCATATATTTGCTGTCTTGTACGAGAGCGGGTTGCTGTTTACACAGCAACCCGCTCTCGCCGCGGTACTTTGAACGGTGTAGCCGCGGTACTTTCAAATCTTGCATGGTACTCAAACACATCAATAGCTGTAGTGCGCAATTCCATGACAGTTACTCACCAAAGCTATTCATGTGTTGCACAGTTTACAGGTTAATTCTTATTAAGTTTTAATTAATTCCAATCTAAAATAATGTTTTCTGATATAAAGAAATAATAGACTGGAAATATTAACAATAAGCGAAGATTAATAGTGATGCCGTATCGATGCTGGCTGACACAATCATCCTATACATTTTCTCAGAGATTTCTAGAAGTTTCCTGACTTGAAATTAATATGGTTAGTAATGTTAATTTTCTGATACAACAGATTTATCTAGTTGTATCAGGTGTTGGTAGTGTGAAGGTCGGAAATTTCCGACACCAAGTTTGTCTCGAGATGAGGCCCTGGGAAGTTTGAGGTGCAACCCGAGGACCATTTGTACAGTAAGGAGCTGATCAGAGAAGATCGGTGGCCGAGTCCTGCTCTGGTGTAGCAGTGACGACAACTCTCGGGAGGCAAAATTTGCTTTCTCCTATTAGTTCGTGAGAGAAATTCGGTGGAAGAGAGCAGCATATCATGTGAGGTGAAGACTTAGCAGTTGACTACAGAGGGAGGAAATTAGTAGAGAAGAGACCGTGAGGAGCTACATTTCGGCACTATAGCCTGCGGTGACTACAGCATCCAGGAGCGGTTATTAAAGTAGATAAACTGGCCTTCTCATACCTCCCTTCTTGTTAGTAAATGTGTTATTAAATGTTAAGGTACTAAGAGGAAAATAATGTTAGGAGAAACGCCGGATATTGAATGAAATTAATTTTTATTCTTTTAGAAAGTAAATAATTACACGTTCGTTACTAATGAAGAGACCCAGAATGCTGCATGTTATTTGAGTAGAGTTACAGAAGGCCTAATGTTGTAGAAAACAGTCATAGAAAAAGAATAACATCGTGATTCATAATTTGTGGAAACTGTGGAGTGTTGCATATTATTATTATTATTGACTAATATGAGGAGTGTTGCCACCACTCATATTAAAATATGAGAAGATAAAATAAACGAGTCATATTCCACCTGTTATTTTGTAGCTTCATTTAAGTAAACTTGATTAATTTCAGCACGGTGTTTACTTTCTCCCCTTCACATTATGCACTCGAAGTTTTCTGTATTTTATTGTTCTTATGTAATTACAATTTGAATTTCATTTTCTAAATGACAGTAAACTTATTTTGTATTTCTAATTTTTTTCTGCAGATATAAGGAGAAGAGCAGGAATCAAATAGTATCTGCTCACTGTCCAGTTCAATGCCGTCCTCAGCAACACCAGGATTGGTTGTTATGTTGATTGGGTCATAATGTCTATTTCCCTAGCATCACCAGGATTGGTTGGTATGATGATTTTTCAAAATGTCTACATAGGCTACAAATCCTATGAATAATTTATCTTATGTTCGTCATTTCTCAGGGCATAGATACAATGTAAAAAAAAAAAATTTTTCATCTATATATCTAAGAACTCTTTGGGTTGTTAGTCCAGAATTCTTAGATGAAGAGTTTAAGAATATTGATTCTATTGGTCTCAAGCTTTGTTATCCACTGAGTTTTTTAATGTTTGCCGTAGCAAAGCACGTCTTACATGTTATAGTAATATATAAAGTGAGAGAATTCGCCCAAAGAATGTGTTTTGTTTACCAAATTTTTCTGGGTTTGAAAATATTGTCAAGGCTTTGAAACTTTTTGATCTACATGTATTTTCAATTACGAAAATACAGTTGGTAAACAATTAGATAGAAACAGCCCTCGTAGTGATAATTGTACCATTTATAAAATACCTTGTAAAGAATGTAATAGGTTCTATGGTGGGCAAACATCTAAGGATTTGAAATGTAAAATTTTGCCACATAAATACTCTGTAGGACATAGCCAATTGTTTAATCCTCTGTCTGTTCATTTGTCAGAAAATTCTCAACAAATTGATTGGGAGATGGGTTCTTCAATAACGAATTGGAAAAATTCACTTTCAATAAGAACATAATTGAATCGGCTTTAATACAGATTACAAAATCATGTAATTTGAACATCAGCAGTGGTTTATATAATTTAGATCCATTTTTGAATGATCAGTTAAAGGGCAATTTGAGTAGGATCATTGATACACATTTGTCTCACTAATTCATTGCTAGTATCTACTCTCTTATGCTATTATTATTCATGTATGGGTCTACTGGCCCATACATAGGTAATAATAGGGGTCTATTGGTCCATATGATGCAGCTCTTATGTTATATCCAACTAATCCTATTCATATATTTGTCATTATACCTCACCTCACCTCTTTCTCGTACCTATATATGTCCAAACCTATTGACTTGTAAATCATTTGTTCTGAAAATGTATTAATATACGAAAGAACTTAAGGAAATTCCTGTTTCAAATCTTCCTCCCTGGTCTGACACGGACATATTTTTCATCACGTGTTAATTTTCGTGATTTACGCACACACACACATAATATATATATATATATATATATATATATATATATATATATATATATATATATATATATATATATATATATATATATATATATATATATATATATATATATATATATATATATATATATATATATATATATATATATATATATATATATATATATATATATATATATATATATATATATATATATATATATTATGTTGACGACATTTTTACACAGGTACCTGATGTCAGACATCTGCAGGAGCTGAAGGAGGCATTTGAGCAGAGTTCCGTGCTGCGTTTCACTTACGAGACGGAAAAGGATGGGAAGCTGCCTTTTCTAGATGTAACAGTCATGGAAAAAGGCGGAGGTTTCCACACTGCAGTCTACACAAAGGAAACAAACATAGGAATGTGCCTAAGTGCCAACAGCGACTGCCCTGACAGGTACAAGAGGAGTGTTGTTAACGCATACGTCGACCGTGCTCTCAGCCACAGCTCAGAATGGAAGCAAGTCGACGAAGAACTCTGTAGGGTAAGGCAGGTTCTAGTCAATAACGGCTTCTCCAATGGTTTCATCGAAGACATCATAAGAAGGAAAGTGAAAAGCCATGCAACCTCCGAAGAGACAACTAACACAACACCTATACCCCCTATTAGACTATTTTACAGGAACTTCTTTTCCACAGCTCATAAAACAGAGGAAAGGGTCCTGAAAGATATTGTTAATAGAAACGTTATCCCTACAGACAAAAACCAGAGGATACAACTGACGATTTACTATAAAACCAGAAAAACGGCCAGCCTACTCATGAGAAACTCTCCAGACACGAAACAGAACGCTTTAAAAGAGACTAACGTCGTCTATGCCTTCAAATGCCCACTTGGGGACTGTAAGCTCCAAAAAACCCAGTATATAGGCAAGACAACAACATCTCTTTCTAGGCGTTTAACGATGCATAAACAACAGGGCTCCATTAAGGAACATATAATCTCTTCCCATAACCAAACCATCGCCAGAGAAATCCTAGTAAACAACACAGAAATCATCGATAGATACAGCGATAGCAGGCGGCTAGACGTTTGCGAGGCACTACACATCAAGAAGTCAACACCAGCAATCAACAGCCAATTATTGCACAACTATATTCTACCCACCTCAAGACTCCGCTCCAATATAGAAGCATCAAGAAATATGGACCAATAGGCTTTCTACAAACACTTCTATTCAATATCCATTGTTTCGTGTTCTGTCTTGTGTTGATACTTTTAATACCCTATTAATATCCTCTAATGCCACATCATCCTTCCCACCTTACTCAAATGTAATGCCACATCACCCTTCCCACCTCACTCAAATGTAGATATAAAATCAGGGAAACGCAAGTTCTAATCAGTTGTGTATTTGTGAAGTCTTTGAAAATGTAATAAGTTTTACGAAACGCGCCCGTGTCGCGTCAGACTAGAAATAAAAATGAATTTTGGAGAAGTGATTTTTGATTTACCTCCAACAGTGAAGCATAATGTACGAAAGATTGAGAAAATTCGTGTTAGAATTATTAATCTTACTTTTTCGGTCATATTTAATAAAATATATATATATATATATTATGTATATATATATATATATATATATATATATATATATATATATATATATATATATATATACATATATATATATATATATATTAGTATATTTTGGTAGCAGTCTTTCCTGTAGACATATATTATTAAATATGACCGAAAAAGTAAGATTAATAATTCTAACACGAATTTTCTCAATCTTTCGTACATTACGCTTCACTGTTGGAGGTAAATCAAAAATCACTTCTCCAAAATTCATTTTTATTTCTAGTCTGACGCGACACGGGCGCGTTTCGTAAAACTTATTACATTTTCAAAGACTTCACAAATACACAACTGATTAGAACTTACGTCTCTCTGATATTATATCTACATTTGAGTGAGGTGGGAAGGGTGATGTGGCATTAACACAAGACAGAACAGGAGGGGATATTAATAGGGTATTAAAAGTATCAACACAAGACAGAACAGAAACAATGGGTATTGAATAGAAGTGTTTGTAGAAAGCCTATTGGTCCATATTTCTTGATGCTTCTATATTGGAGCGGAGTCTTGAGGTGGGTAGAATATAGTTGTGCAATAATTGGCTGTTGATTGCTGGTGTTGACTTCTTGATGTGTAGTGCCTCGCAAACGTCAAGCCGCCTGCTATCGCTGTATCTATCGATGATTTCTGTGTTGTTTACTAGGATTTCTCTGGCGATGGTTTGGTTATGGGAAGAGATTATATGTTCCTTAATGGAGCCCTGTTGCTTATGCATCGTTAAACGCCTAGAAAGAGATGTTGTTGTCTTGCCTATATACTGGGTTTTTTGGAGCTTACAGTCCCCAAGTGGGCATTTGAAGGCATAGACGACGTTAGTCTCTTTTAAAGCGTTCTGTTTTGTGTCTGGAGAGTTTCTCATGAGTAGGCTGGCCGTTTTTCTGGTTTTATAGTAAATCGTCAGTTGTATCCTCTGATTTTTGTCTGTAGGGATAACGTTTCTATTAACAATATCTTTCAGGACCCTTTCCTCCGTTTTATGAGCTGTGGAAAAGAAGTTCCTGTAAAATAGTCTAATAGGGGGTATAGGTGTTGTGTTAGTTGTAAGGCAGGTCCTAGTCAATAACGGCTTCTCCAATGGTTTCATCGAAGACATCATAAGAAGGAAAGTGAAAAGCCATGCAACCTCTGAAGAGACAACTAACACAACACCTATACCCCCTATTAGACTATTTTACAGGAACTTCTTTTCCACAGCTCATAAAACGGAGGAAAGGGTCCTGAAAGATATTGTTAATAGAAACGTTATCCCTACAGACAAAAATCAGAGGATACAACTGACGATTTACTATAAAACCAGAAAAACGGCCAGCCTACTCATGAGAAACTCTCCAGACACAAAACAGAACGCTTTAAAAGAGACTAACGTCGTCTATGCCTTCAAATGCCCACTTGGGGACTGTAAGCTCCAAAAAACCCAGTATATAGGCAAGACAACAACATCTCTTTCTAGGCGTTTAACGATGCATAAGCAACAGGGCTCCATTAAGGAACATATAATCTCTTCCCATAACCAAACCATCGCCAGAGAAATCCTAGTAAACAACACAGAAATCATCGATAGATACAGCGATAGCAGGCGGCTTGACGTTTGCGAGGACCTACACATCAAGAAGTCAACACCAGCAATCAACAGCCAATTATTGCACAACTATATTCTACTCACCTCAAGACTCCGCTCCAATATAGAAGCATCAAGAAATATGGACCAATAGGCTTTCTACAAACACTTCTATTCAATACCCATTGTTTCTGTTCTGTCTTGTGTTGATACTTTTAATACCCTATTAATATCCCCTCCTGTTCTGTCTTGTGTTAATGCCACATCACCCTTCCCACCTCACTCAAATGTAGATATAATATCAGAGAGACGTAAGTTCTAATCAGTTGTGTATTTGTGAAGTCTTTGAAAATGTAATAAGTTTTACGAAACGCGCCCGTGTCGCGTCAGACTAGAAATAAAAATGAATTTTGGAGAAGTGATTTTTGATTTACCTCCAACAGTGAAGCGTAATGTACGAAAGATTGAGAAAATTCGTGTTAGAATTATTAATCTTACTTTTTCGGTCATATTTAATAATATATATATATATATATATATATATATATATATATATATATATATATATATATATATATATATATATATATTTTATTAAATATGACCGAAAAAGTAAGATTAATAATTCTAACACGAATTTTCTCAATCTTTCGTACATTATGCTTCACTGTTGGAGGTAAATCAAAAATCACTTCTCCAAAATTCATTTTTATTTCTAGTCTGACGCGACACGGGCGCGTTTCGTAAAACTTATTACATTTTCAAAGACTTCACAAATACACAACTGATTAGAACTTGCGTTTCCCTGATTTTTATATCTACATTTGAGTGAGGTGGGAAGGGTGATGTGGCATTACATTTGAGTGAGGTGGGAAGGATGATGTGGCATTAGAGGATATTAATAGGGTATTAAAAGTATCAACACAAGACAGAACACGAAACAATGGATATTGAATAGAAGTGTTTGTAGAAAGCCTATTGGTCCATATTTCTTGATGCTTCTATATTGGAGCGGAGTCTTGAGGTGGGTAGAATATAGTTGGAATATATATGGAATATAAACCTGGATATGCGTATGGAAATGTCAAGACGCACAAGCCTGGAAACCCACTTCGGCCAATCATTAGCCAGATACCCACACCCACGTACAGATTGGCAAAGCGACTCAACGGCCTGCTGACTCCTTATGTTCCTTGCGCCTTCAGCCTGAAGTCTCCAAAGGAATTTGTGGACTTACTGCGGGGCGCACGGGCCACAGGGATAAGAGCCTCGTTGGACGTAGAATCGCTGTTTACCAACGTACCTGTGGACGAGACAATCGGAATGATAGCCGACAGAGTGTATCGTGATCCAGCCTGTACTCCTCTTGACATGCCAGAAAGTATTCTGAGGAAACTACTCCAAGCTTGTACTAAAGAGGCACCCTTCTTGAGCCCGGATGGGCATATGTATAAGCAAGTAGATGGGGTCGCTATGGGTTCTCCCCTAGGTGTCCTGTTTGCAAACTTCTACATGGGTACCATCGAACAAAAAGTCTTAGTCGACATGAACTTGAAACCGGCCATATACTGCAGGTATGTTGACGACATTTTTACACAGGTACCTGATGTCAGACATCTGCAGGAGCTGAAGGAGGCATTTGAGCAGAGTTCCGTGCTACGTTTCACTTACGAGACGGAAAAGGATGGGAAGCTGCCTTTTCTAGATGTAACAGTCATGGAAAAGGGCGGAGGTTTCCACACTGCAGTCTACACAAAGGAAACAAACATAGGAATGTGCCTAAATGCCAACAGCGACTGCCCTGACAGGTACAAGAGGAGTGTTGTTAACGCATACGTCGACCGTGCTCTCAGCCACAGCTCAGAATGGAAGCAAGTCGACGAAGAACTCTGTAGGGTAAGGCAGGTTCTAGTCAATAACGGCTTCTCCAATGGTTTCATCGAAGACATCATAAGAAGGAAAGTGAAAAGCCATGCAACCTCCGAAGAGACAACTAACACAACACCTATACCCCCTATTAGACTATTTTACAGGAACTTCTTTTCCACAGCTCATAAAACAGAGGAAAGGGTCCTGAAAGATATTGTTAATAGAAACGTTATCCCTACAGACAAAAATCAGAGGATACAACTGACGATTTACTATAAAACCAGAAAAACGGCCAGCCTACTCATGAGAAACTCTCCAGACACGAAACAGAACTCTTTAAAAGAGACTAACGTCGTCTATGCCTTCAAATGCCCACTTGGGGACTGTAAGCTCCAAAAAACCCAGTATATAGGCAAGACAACATCTCTTTCTAGGCGTTTAACGATGCATAAACAACAGGGCTCCATTAAGGAACATATAATCTCTTCCCATAACCAAACCATCGCCAGAGAAATCCTAGTAAACAACACAGAAATCATCGATAGATACAGCGATAGCAGGCGGCTTGACGTTTGCGAGGCACTACACATCAAGAAGTCAACACCAGCAATCAACAGCCAATTATTGCACAACTATATTCTACCCACCTCAAGACTCCGCTCCAATATAGAAGCATCAAGAAATATGGACCAATAGGCTTTCTACAAACACTTCTATTCAATATCCATTGTTTCGTGTTCTGTCTTGTGTTGATACTTTTAATACCCTATTAATATCCTCTAATGCCACATCATCCTTCCCACCTCACTCAAATGTAATGCCACATCACCCTTCCCACCTCACTCAAATGTAGATATAAAAATCAGGGAAACGCAAGTTCTAATCAGTTGTGTATTTGTGAAGTCTTTGAAAATGTAATAAGTTTTACGAAACGCGCCCGTGTCGCGTCAGACTAGAAATAAAAATGAATTTTGGAGAAGTGATTTTTGATTTACCTCCAACAGTGAAGCATAATGTACGAAAGATTGAGAAAATTCGTGTTAGAATTATTAATCTTACTTTTTCGGTCATATTTAATAAAATATATATATATATATATATATATATATATATATATATATATATATATATATATATATATATATATATATATATATATATATATATATATATTATTAAATATGACCGAAAAAGTAAGATTAATAATTCTAACACGAATTTTCTCAATCTTTCGTACATTACGCTTCACTGTTGGAGGTAAATCAAAAATCACTTCTCCAAAATTCATTTTTATTTCTAGTCTGACGCGACACGGGCGCGTTTCGTAAAACTTATTACATTTTCAAAGACTTCACAAATACACAACTGATTAGAACTTACGTCTCTCTGATATTATATCTACATTTGAGTGAGGTGGGAAGGGTGATGTGGCATTAACACAAGACAGAACAGGAGGGGATATTAATAGGGTATTAAAAGTATCAACACAAGACAGAACAGAAACAATGGGTATTGAATAGAAGTGTTTGTAGAAAGCCTATTGGTCCATATTTCTTGATGCTTCTATATTGGAGCGGAGTCTTGAGGTGAGTAGAATATAGTTGTGCAATAATTGGCTGTTGATTGCTGGTGTTGACTTCTTGATGTGTAGGTCCTCGCAAACGTCAAGCCGCCTGCTATCGCTGTATCTATCGATGATTTCTGTGTTGTTTACTAGGATTTCTCTGGCGATGGTTTGGTTATGGGAAGAGATTATATGTTCCTTAATGGAGCCCTGTTGCTTATGCATCGTTAAACGCCTAGAAAGAGATGTTGTTGTCTTGCCTATATACTGGGTTTTTTGGAGCTTACAGTCCCCAAGTGGGCATTTGAAGGCATAGACGACGTTAGTCTCTTTTAAAGCGTTCTGTTTTGTGTCTGGAGAGTTTCTCATGAGTAGGCTGGCCGTTTTTCTGGTTTTATAGTAAATCGTCAGTTGTATCCTCTGATTTTTGTCTGTAGGGATAACGTTTCTATTAACAATATCTTTCAGGACCCTTTCCTCTGTTTTATGAGCTGTGGAAAAGAAGTTCCTGTAAAATAGTCTAATAGGGGGTATAGGTGTTGTGTTAGTTGTCTCTTCGGAGGTTGCATGGCTTTTCACTTTCCTTCTTATGATGTCTTCGATGAAACCATTGGAGAAGCCGTTATTGACTAGAACCTGCCTTACCCTACAGAGTTCTTCGTTGACTTGCTTCCATTCTGAGCTGTGGCTGAGAGCACGGTCGACGTATGCGTTAACAACACTCCTCTTGTACCTGTCAGGGCAGTCGCTGTTGGCATTTAGGCACATTCCTATGTTTGTTTCCTTTGTGTAGACTGCAGTGTGGAAACCTCCGCCCTTTTCCATGACTGTTACATCTAGAAAAGGCAGCTTCCCATCCTTTTCCGTCTCGTAAGTGAAACGCAGCACGGAACTCTGCTCAAATGCCTCCTTCAGCTCCTGCAGATGTCTGACATCAGGTACCTGTGTAAAAATGTCGTCAACATACCTGCAGTATATGGCCGGTTTCAAGTTCATGTCGACTAAGACTTTTTGTTCGATGGTACCCATGTAGAAGTTTGCAAACAGGACACCTAGGGGAGAACCCATAGCGACCCCATCTACTTGCTTATACATATGCCCATCCGGGCTCAAGAAGGGTGCCTCTTTAGTACAAGCTTGGAGTAGTTTCCTCAGAATACTTTCTGGCATGTCAAGAGGAGTACAGGCTGGATCACGATACACTCTGTCGGCTATCATTCCGATTGTCTCGTCCACAGGTACGTTGGTAAACAGCGATTCTACGTCCAACGAGGCTCTTATCCCTGTGGCCCGTGCGCCCCGCAGTAAGTCCACAAATTCCTTTGGAGACTTCAGGCTGAAGGCGCAAGGAACATAAGGAGTCAGCAGGCCGTTGAGTCGCTTTGCCAATCTGTACGTGGGTGTGGGTATCTGGCTAATGATTGGCCGAAGTGGGTTTCCAGGCTTGTGCGTCTTGACATTTCCATACGCATATCCAGGTTTATATTCCCCAATGATCTTTGGCAGGTGGAGTCCGGATTTCTTGGCGTTCACAGTTTCGATCAGTTTGTTGACCTTTGCTTTTAATTCGGCTGTAGTGTCCTTTGTTACCCTTTGGAACTTAGTTTGGTCAGAGAGTATGATGTTCATTTTCGCCAGATATTCGTCTTTTTTAAGAATGACATATATTGGCGACTTGTCACCTCTCCTGACAACTATCTCCTTGTTCTCACGAAGGCTTTTAGCTGCCGCTCTAAGCTCGGGGGACAGTATGGTGCTTCTGTAGTTGCCTCGATTCTTTCCTCCTTCTGCAATAAGTTCTGCTTGTAAGGTATCTTTGGTAGTGACCTTCTTTTGTGTCTCGAGGTCGAATATGTCGTCCAACAGAATTTCCAACTCCACTTTCCGGGCCATTTCACTCGGTCTGGACATAACATGACAGTTTATGCCCAGATTTAGGAGAGTGACTTGGTCCTCGGTGAGGTTAATTCCTGCAAGGTTCAGGAAGCCATCTCTTGGTCGTGGAATTGCCATAGGTCCTCCATATAATGTTGTTAGTTTCTTGATAATCCTTGTTTCAGTGCTGAGGTGATGTTGGTCTGTGAGGATGTCGAGGTGTTGTTCAATGCGGGTACGGATACTATGGTCGATGTTGCTATTTCTCCACTCGTTTGTAGCATGAAGTAGTTGCGTTTTTTTGTCTTTGATTTCATTCTCTGCCTTGTATATCTGATCACGAATCAGATCCTGGCGATATTTTATCGTGAAGGCTTGATTCCTTGCTGCTGGGTCGTGCACTTTAACATTAGTATATTTTGGTAGCAGTCTTTCCTGTAGACATATTTTATTAAATATGACCGAAAAAGTAAGATTAATAATTCTAACACGAATTTTCTCAATCTTTCGTACATTATGCTTCACTGTTGGAGGTAAATCAAAAATCACTTCTCCAAAATTCATTTTTATTTCTAGTCTGACGCGACACGGGCGCGTTTCGTAAAACTTATTACATTTTCAAAGACTTCACAAATACACAACTGATTAGAACTTGCGTTTCCCTGATTTTTATATCTACATTTGAGTGAGGTGGGAAGGGTGATGTGGCATTACATTTGAGTGAGGTGGGAAGGATGATGTGGCATTAGAGGATATTAATAGGGTATTAAAAGTATCAACACAAGACAGAACACGAAACAATGGATATTGAATAGAAGTGTTTGTAGAAAGCCTATTGGTCCATATTTCTTGATGCTTCTATATTGGAGCGGAGTCTTGAGGTGGGTAGAATATAGTTGGAATATATATGGAATATAAACCTGGATATGCGTATGGAAATGTCAAGACGCACAAGCCTGGAAACCCACTTCGGCCAATCATTAGCCAGATACCCACACCCACGTACAGATTGGCAAAGCGACTCAACGGCCTGCTGACTCCTTATGTTCCTTGCGCCTTCAGCCTGAAGTCTCCAAAGGAATTTGTGGACTTACTGCGGGGCGCACGGGCCACAGGGATAAGAGCCTCGTTGGACGTAGAATCGCTGTTTACCAACGTACCTGTGGACGAGACAATCGGAATGATAGCCGACAGAGTGTATCGTGATCCAGCCTGTACTCCTCTTGACATGCCAGAAAGTATTCTGAGGAAACTACTCCAAGCTTGTACTAAAGAGGCACCCTTCTTGAGCCCGGATGGGCATATGTATAAGCAAGTAGATGGGGTCGCTATGGGTTCTCCCCTAGGTGTCCTGTTTGCAAACTTCTACATGGGTACCATCGAACAAAAAGTCTTAGTCGACATGAACTTGAAACCGGCCATATACTGCAGGTATGTTGACGACATTTTTACACAGGTACCTGATGTCAGACATCTGCAGGAGCTGAAGGAGGCATTTGAGCAGAGTTCCGTGCTGCGTTTCACTTACGAGACGGAAAAGGATGGGAAGCTGCCTTTTCTAGATGTAACAGTCATGGAAAAGGGCGGAGGTTTCCACACTGCAGTCTACACAAAGGAAACAAACATAGGAATGTGCCTAAATGCCAACAGCGACTGCCCTGACAGGTACAAGAGGAGTGTTGTTAACGCATACGTCGACCGTGCTCTCAGCCACAGCTCAGAATGGAAGCAAGTCGACGAAGAACTCTGTAGGGTAAGGCAGGTTCTAGTCAATAACGGCTTCTCCAATGGTTTCATCGAAGACATCATAAGAAGGAAAGTGAAAAGCCATGCAACCTCCGAAGAGACAACTAACACAACACCTATACCCCCTATTAGACTATTTTACAGGAACTTCTTTTCCACAGCTCATAAAACAGAGGAAAGGGTCCTGAAAGATATTGTTAATAGAAACGTTATCCCTACAGACAAAAATCAGAGGATACAACTGACGATTTACTATAAAACCAGAAAAACGGCCAGCCTACTCATGAGAAACTCTCCAGACACGAAACAGAACGCTTTAAAAGAGACTAACGTCGTCTATGCCTTCAAATGCCCACTTGGGGACTGTAAGCTCCAAAAAACCCAGTATATAGGCAAGACAACAACATCTCTTTCTAGGCGTTTAACGATGCATAAACAACAGGGCTCCATTAAGGAACATATAATCTCTTCCCATAACCAAACCATCGCCAGAGAAATCCTAGTAAACAACACAGAAATCATCGATAGATACAGCGATAGCAGGCGGCTTGACGTTTGCGAGGCACTACACATCAAGAAGTCAACACCAGCAATCAACAGCCAATTATTGCACAACTATATTCTACCCACCTCAAGACTCTGCTCCAATATAGAAGCATCAAGAAATATGGACCAATAGGCTTTCTACAAACACTTCTATTCAATATCCATTGTTTCGTGTTCTGTCTTGTGTTGATACTTTTAATACCCTATTAATATCCTCTAATGCCACATCATCCTTCCCACCTCACTCAAATGTAATGCCACATCACCCTTCCCACCTCACTCAAATGTAGATATAAAAATCAGGGAAACGCAAGTTCTAATCAGTTGTGTATTTGTGAAGTCTTTGAAAATGTAATAAGTTTTACGAAACGCGCCCGTGTCGCGTCAGACTAGAAATAAAAATGAATTTTGGAGAAGTGATTTTTGATTTACCTCCAACAGTGAAGCATAATGTACGAAAGATTGAGAAAATTCGTGTTAGAATTATTAATCTTACTTTTTCGGTCATATTTAATAAAATATGTCTACAGGAAAGACTGCTACCAATATATATATATATATATATATATATATATATATATATATATATATATATATATATATATATATATATATATATATATATATATATATATATGTATATATATATATATATATATATATATATATATATATATATATATATATATATATATATATATATATATATATATATATATATATGAATGAAAACTCACACCCCAGAAGTGACTCGAACCCATACTCCCAGGAGCAACGCAACTGGTAACTACAGGGCGCCTTAATCCACTTGACCATCACGGCCGTCAAAAGGAAGTGATACCCGAGGCTATTTGAGCCACTTCCACAGGGTTCGAGTCACTTCTGGGGTGTGAGTTTTCATTCGCATATAGTCCTGGGGACCATTCAGGCTTGTTCCCATTTGTGTTCCTCACGTGTGCTCCAAAGAATGAGGTGATTTGGTGAAATGCTATGCCCAAGATTACCATCCGAGTTGCCGTCGGGGAAGTGGCTCAAATAGCCTCGGCTATCACTTCCTTTTGACGGCCGTGATGGTCAAGTGGATTAAGGCGCCCTGTAGTTACCAGTTGCGTTGGTCCTGGGAGTATGGGTTCGAGTCACTTCTGGGGTGTGAGTTTTCATTCGCATATAGTCCTGGGGACCATTCAGGCTTGTTCGCATTTGTGTTCCTCATGTGTGCCCCAAAGAATGAGGTGATTTGGTGAAATGCTATGCCCAAGATTACCATCCGAGTTGCCATCGGGGAAGTGGCTCAAATAGCCTCGGGTATCACTTCCTTTTGATGGCCGTGATGGTCAAGTGGATTAAGGCGCCCTGTAGTTACCAGTTGCGTTGCTCCTGGGAGTATGGGTTCGAGTCACTTCTGGGGTGTGAGTTTTCATTCGCATATAGTCCTGGGGACCATTCAGGCTTGTTCGCATTTGTGTTCCTCACGTGTGCCCCAAAGAATGAGGTGATTTGGTGAAATGCTATGCCCAAGATTACCATCCGAGTTGCCGTCAGGGAAGTGGCTCAAATAGCCTCGGCTATCACTTCCTTTTGACGGCCGTGATGGTCAAGTGGATTAAGGCGCCCTGTAGTTACCAGTTGCGTTGCTCCTGGGAGTATGGGTTCGAGTCACTTCTGGGGTGTGAGTTTTCATTCGCATATAGTCCTGGGGACCATTCAGGCTTGTTCGCAGATATATATATATATATATATATATATATATATATATATATATATATATATATATATATATATATATATATATATATATATATATATATATATATATATATATATATATATATATATATATATATATATATATATATATAGGGGAAGGGAGTACCACCTCTGGCTGGAAGAAGGGGGACCCATAGCCTCGGAGGAAACCACACATAACGCATTGGAGGGAATGTAGGTACCCTCCAATACAGTTTCTGTGTGCTTTTCTCCTACCACCCCCTTCCCTTTTTTTTTTTTTTATTGTGTATTTAAAGGTTACAAAACATACAAGACAAATGCCTAAAGGTTATGGATCTCTTGAAGCTCCTCCGCTTCTGGACAGGAACCGAGGACGCAGCAAGCATTTCCCCTCTGGATCACCACACTGAGACGCTGAAACAAAAAACTGGAAGCCCTTGGGTCTCTGGTGACGTCAATGAGCTTGGAACCCAATTCCTTGAGAAATCCCAAGGCACTCTTGCCCCAGGGGCCATGCGTCTCAGACGCTATGGGAACAAAGAGGTATTGACCTTCCAGTCGCCTGTACTTGAGTGATTTTGCTGTTTCCCTGTGGTTGGCCGCCCCACCTGCTTGATCAGCTCCGAAGTGTACATAGGTGTCAGCCAGGGTGGATACACATGTGTAGTCCCACACCAACTGTCTACCCTCCTTCCAGGAGTATATGGTGATGCCATCAGGGCGAAGTGCAGGGAAATCCGGGTTTTGGACCCCTAGGATGCGAGGTTCTCTCTCTGCTGGGCACCTAGCTGAGACGAGGCTTCTCTTGATGATGTCATTGACCTCGTTGTGTCTTGCATGCCAGCCCTTTGTGCTTCCGCAATGCAACCCATGCAGTTCTTATTGGTCTGCTTCCACCCTGTTGCAAATACACTTGTATTCAGTGTGAATTGGGGCACCAAGGCGGAGGGCCACTGCTACACGAAGGGATTCTGGATCTAGGCGCGTGCCCATTGCTGACATGGGTACTGCCAGGAGGAAGTCTCCTGCATGGGGGGCATGCACTGCTCTGAGACGGGCTTTCTCCTTGTCTGATGTTGCGACGCTGAGCATGGCATCAGCTGCTTTTTCCACTAGAGGGTGGTCTCAGCCGGACTGTTTGTGTTGTTTTGTTGGCTCTATAATGGTTGCTGGGACTGCAAGAACATCCCACTGATTTGAACATTCAGTAAAAGCAGGATCGTGTATTCCTGCTGAATCTCTCAGGGTTGCAGGTAAGATATCTCTGACGAGGTCGTGCGATGCGTGGGAGGAAGAAAGGAAGGCTGGTAGAGCAATTTGGGAGGCTGTGCGGACACCGAGTCTTACAGGAAGGGTTGCTTGCTCCCACTGAGAGTCGTCCAATGGCAGGTTCAGGACTTTCACCAGCATGGACCTCAGAAGGGTGTCGTACACATTTAACTTAGGGCTGCTTTAGGATGGAGAACATCTCAGAAAGTAGGTCAACTTAGGGAGAGACAGGCATCTTGTGAGGAGAAAGAGAGCATCATGGGCATCAATCTTGTCAATCCTGTCCAGCATTCTCTTTAGATCAGTGATTTTTGCAGCCAGGACCTCCTCGATTGCTCGTGGGCCAATGGGGGCACCCAGGAGAATGCAGTCCGGTGGCTCGACAACGAGAATGTCTGGAAGAACATTTTGTATTTGCCCAGTGATGTCTGGGTTGCGGGAGATTATTTCACATTTGGATGCATTGAGAATGAGGCCTAAGGCTGCTCCCTGCTCCTGGATTTTCCTTATATCCTCCAAAATGGTTTCCGGAGTTCCAGCTAGAGTGCCATCATCCAGGTACCAGATGTTTAGCTCGCTTGTCAGACTATCAGTGACCTCTTTGATAGCTAGGCAGAAAAGGAGGAGGGCTAAGGGGTCACCTTGTTGGACACCTTCACAGGAGTTTATTTCATGCTCCCCAGATGGTAAACAAAAATGTCTACTGCAGAGTACGTGAAGGATGAGTCGGAACATGATATGCCGGGAGATCAATCACAGCCAGATCCCCAATCACTGCTGGATGCACAAAGTGATCCAGCCTGCCCTGGACTTGAATCTGAGGCCTCTCGCTTGCAAGGTCAATGCTTTATCCCTGCATCTCAGCGTCCCGACGGAACCTGGAGGAAAGCAAGACGTGTGAAAGATGGTTATGTTCCTCAGAAAGAAATGCCCCTATATGAAAGTAAAGGGAAGCAATGGGCCAAAAATCGACCAGACTACCCAGTAGGTCTTGCCCCAGGTGATGTTGCTACTATGAAAGCTCGTCAGCAAACAGATGATGTAGGCATTCCTGGGTTAACATTACCAACAAAACAAGGTGGCATGTCCAAGTCACAAAAAAAGAAAGCAGCAGCAGCAAAAAAGAAAGCTGCAGCAGCAGACTCGGATATAACGAAAGATTTAGAAAACGTGCACATTTCAAATACAGGAGGGAAGCAGCCATCTGCTTCTGATCCCACAAAACGATTACGCAATCTTAAGAAAAAGTTACGTGATATTGAAAAGTTGGAAAAACAGATTGCTAGTGAACTTAAGAACCCAGAACCTGAACAACTAGAGAAGGTGAAAAAGAAAGATGAGGTAATACAGCAAATTGATGACTTAGAGGATGAACTTGGTGACTCTCATTAGTGAAACATAAAACCTAGATTTGCAGACATGAACAGTAATTAATTACCACTAAAAATTATTACAGTACTGACATAAGTGGGATACTTGGTAATAGGGGTTAAAAAAAAGCTCAACACCTGATTTTTAAACTACTCAAAACACAAAATGGGAAAGTAGCTAGTGTTAGTAAATGATGTTGTTTTATCTCATTAACCCCATAGCTGCGTGTTTTGATGGGTCAGTTACTATATAACAAAGCATTCTTCATTAAGACACAATTTCACCACACTACGCAAAATATTTTCTCTTATTATTTGTCCATTTTTACCATGATGGCTACTGTATATACTCATAAGTAAACTTTATTACATTAGAAATCAGTACTATCATGACATGAATTCCGTTATTCAAAATTATATCACTAGTACAGTGTTACACAATTAATTGTTTGAGTTAGGAGAGACATAACTAATGCTCAAGCTAAGCTTTTTTCCCATGGAACATTGGAGTTCTGCTTTATAATTGACAATACTTGTCTAAAAATGTTCATACATTATTGAAATCAGCAGAGGCAGCTAGGGGGGTAATTTTTTCCGTGTTTGAAAGTTACTTTTTGTGCATTTAAGAAGATTAAACTAAAGAGCAAGGTTGTTTTGATAGGTGTGGCTGAGCAAGTGTAGCATGTTAATTAGTATGGCAGTGATATAACCATATACAAAAGATAGCATAATATTTCTATTAAAGTGAATCTGTATCACTTACTTTTTATAGGAAAGTCCAATAGTCTTTTAGCAAGTGGTCAAGAAGTTCATTTTGGAGTTTAGTATTCAAAGAGGAGTCGGACAATATATATAGACATCACATACTTTGTATGGTGAAGGTTGCAATTTTAATGAAGACTTTTTTCTGCAAATGTCATATTGAGTTCACCTTCTGACAAATGCAGTTTGTTAGGCTTTAGACGGATTCTTTGTGTCTACCATTCTCTGTTGCTTAAAATATGTTGAAAATAGAAGTCGGCATTTTTTTTCTTAAACCCTTTACTATTTTTAATGAAATGATTACCGGGCATTATTAAAATTCCCACCCATCCTCCTGTTTAGATTATAAGTTTTGTAACTATGTGGACCGTACATACTTTGAATACTGAAGGGGAGCCGGTCGGCCGAGCGGACAGCACACTGGACTTGTGATCCTGTGGTCCTGGGTTCGATCCCAGGCGCCGGCGAGAAACAATGGGTAATGTTTCTTTCACCCTATGCCCCTGTTACCTAGCAGTAAAATAGGTACCTGGGTGTTAGTCAGCTGTCACGGGCTGCTTCCTGGGGGTGGAGGCCTGGTCGAGGACCGGGCCGCGGGGACACTAAAACCCCGAAATCATCTCAAGATAACCTCCCCAAATAGAAGCTTAGAGTCCCCACTGTAGCACGATCGTATGAATGGGTAAAGGGGCGGAAATGGTTGTGTACAGCCCTGAGGACAGCGTCTCGTCTGACTTGATTGAAAGCATTTTTGAAGTCAAGCTTTACTAGTGCCTTCTGGTCCGGGAGATCAGCAATGTAAGCCCTCGCTGCATGTGCTGCAGCTTCACAACCTAGGGGAATCCCAAACCCGAGCTGATGAGGTTTCAGCAAGGTGGCTGCTTCCTGGCTGATAGATCTTTCTGCAGCCTTAGCTACGAGGCGTCGGAGGGTGTTGCCAACGGCAATGGGCCTGATACCCCTATCCTTCTTCTTTAGAGCACAGAGTGCTGCTCCATAAAAGACAGGCCTGATGTCCTCAGGGATGCCGCCAGCCAAACACATGTTGGAGAATCTGGTAAGTTCCACTAGAAGATCCTTTGCAGCATCTCCAAGCACCGGGTTCAGCATTTGTTTGATGTGCTGGGGTCTTAGGCCTGTAAAGCCCCTGCTGAACCTGTTGGGAAAGACATGGCTGCTTTGTACACCTCAGATTCTCGAACAGTCAAGGGTTCTATGCCAGCATTGTTTTCCTGGGGATCCCTGCTGCTGTCGGGGGCTCTGGGTGGGTGTTTGTCTTGAAGAGCCTCTGCTGTCGTGGCGTTCCTGGGGGCAATAGTGTCATCGCTGGTCATGATTCTGATGGCACCTGTGGTAATGCCCTCTTCTGTTTTCCTGGTGATCTGTGCTCTCATTTTGTGGTTCTCAGATGAGTTATTGTTAGTCGTCCAACATATATGGTCAACATGGACATATATATGGACAACATGGTCGTCCAACCGTTATATATATATATATATATATATATATATATATATATATATATATATATATATATGAATGAAAACTCACACCCCAGAAGTGACTCGAACCCATACTCCCAGAAGCAACGCAACTGGTAACTACAGGGCGCCTTAATCCGCTTGACCATCACGGCCGTCAAAAGGAAGTGATAGCCGAGGCTATTTGAGCCACTTCCCCGACGGCAACTCGGATGGTAATCTTGGGCATAGCATTTCACCAAATCACCTCATTCTTTGGGGCACACGTGAGGAACACAAATGCGAACAAGCCTGAATGGTCCCCAGGACTATATGCGAATGAAAACTCACACCCCAGAAGTGACTCGAACCCATACTCCCAGAAGCAACGCAACTGGTAACTACAGGGCGCCTTAATCCGCTTGACCATCACGGCCGTCAAAAGGAAGTGATAGCCGAGGCTATTTGAGCCACTTCCCCGACGGCAACTCGGATGGTAATCTTGGGCATAGCATTTCACCAAATCACCTCATTCTTTGGGGCACACGTGAGGAACACAAATGCGAACAAGCCTGAATGGTCCCCAGGACTATATGCGAATGAAAACTCACACCCCAGAAGTGACTCGAACCCATACTCCCAGAAGCAACGCAACTGGTAACTACAGGGCGCCTTAATCCGCTTGACCATCACGGCCGTCAAAAGGAAGTGATAGCCGAGGCTATTTGAGCCACTTCCCCGACGGCAACTCGGATGGTAATCTTGGGCATAGCATTTCACCAAATCACCTCATTCTTTGGGGCACACGTGAGGAACACAAATGCGAACAAGCCTGAATGGTCCCCAGGACTATATGCGAATGAAAACTCACACCCCAGAAGTGACTCGAACCCATACTCCCAGAAGCAACGCAACTGGTAACTACAGGGCGCCTTAATCCGCTTGACCATCACGGCCGTCAAAAGGAAGTGATAGCCGAGGCTATTTGAGCCACTTCCCCGACGGCAACTCGGATGGTAATCTTGGGCATAGCATTTCACCAAATCACCTCATTCTTTGGGGCACACGTGAGGAACACAAATGCGAACAAGCCTGAATGGTCCCCAGGACTATATGCGAATGAAAACTCACACCCCAGAAGTGACTCGAACCCATACTCCCAGAAGCAACGCAACTGGTAACTACAGGGCGCCTTAATCCGCTTGACCATCACGGCCGTCAAAAGGAAGTGATAGCCGAGGCTATTTGAGCCACTTCCCCGACGGCAACTCGGATGGTAATCTTGGGCATAGCATTTCACCAAATCACCTCATTCTTTGGGGCACACGTGAGGAACACAAATGCGAACAAGCCTGAATGGTCCCCAGGACTATATGCGAATGAAAACTCACACCCCAGAAGTGACTCGAACCCATACTCCCAGAAGCAACGCAACTGGTAACTACAGGGTGCCTTAATCCGCTTGAGTATGGGTTCGAGTCACTTCTGGGGTGTGAGTTTTCATTCGCATATAGTCCTGGGGACCATTCAGGCTTGTTCGCATTTGTGTTCCTCACGTGTGCCCCAAAGAATGAGGTGATTTGGTGAAATGCTATGCCCAAGATTACCATCCGAGTTGCCGTCGGGGAAGTGGCTCAAATAGCCTCGGCTATCACTTCCTTTTGACGGCCGTGATGGTCAAGCGGATTAAGGCGCCCTGTAGTTACCAGTTGCGTTGCTTCTGGGAGTATGGGTTCGAGTCACTTCTGGGGTGTGAGTTTTCATTCGCATATAGTCCTGGGGACCATTCAGGCTTGTTCGCATTTGTGTTCCTCACGTGTGCCCCAAAGAATGAGGTGATTTGGTGAAATGCTATGCCCAAGATTACCATCCGAGTTGCCGTCGGGGAAGTGGCTCAAATAGCCTCGGCTATCACTTCCTTTTGACGGCCGTGATGGTCAAGCGGATTAAGGCGCCCTGTAGTTACCAGTTGCGTTGCTTCTGGGAGTATGGGTTCGAGTCACTTCTGGGGTGTGAGTTTTCATTCGCATATAGTCCTGGGGACCATTCAGGCTTGTTCGCATATATATATATATATATATATATATATATATATATATATATATATATATATATATATATATATATATATATATATATATATATGTGAGAAAGCCGCATGAACGCGAACATGTACGTTTAAGGGTGATCCTGGACGGCATGGGTTCGAATCCTGGCCGGGTCAAAGAGTTCTTAGTGATATATATATATATATATATATATATATATATATATATATATATATATATATATATATATATATATATATATATATATATATATATATGTCGTACCTAGTAGCCAGAACTCACTTCTCAGCCTACTATGCGAGGCCCGATTTGCCTAATAAGCCAAGTTTTACTGAATTAATATATTTTCTTTAATTTTTTTCTTATGAAATGATAAAGCTACCCATTTCATTATGTATGAGGTCAATTTTTTTTTATTGGAGTTAAAATTAACGTAGATATATGACCGAACCAAACCAACCCTACCTAACCTAACCTAACCTATCTTTATAGGTTAGGTTAGGTTAGGTAGCCGAAAACGTTAGGTTAGGTTAGGTTAGGTAGGTTAGGTTGTCGAAAAAACATTAATTCATGAAAACTAGGCTTATTAGGCAAATCGGGTCATGCATAGTAGGCTGAGAAGTGAGTTCTGGCTACTAGGTACGACATATATATATTTGTACATGTACAAATGTATATATATATATATATACATATATATATATGTGTATATATATATATATATATATATATATATATATATATATATATATATATATATATATATATATATTTTTTTTTTTTCTTCTTTGCCTTTTTCCTTCCCTCTACCCGTTTGTAAACTCATGCTACAGCAAGAATCTAACTCTGCTTTTTGGGGAACATGAAATTGAATCACAAGAAGGTGTCCAACTGGGTGACCCCCTTGCTCCTATTCTTTTCTGCCTAGTTATCAAGGAAGTCGCCGATAACCTGTCCAGTGAGCTCAACATTTGGTTTTTGGACGATGGTACTCTAGCCGGCTCCCCAGCCTCACTCTTGGACGACATAAGAATAATTCAGGAGCAAGGAGCAAGTCTAGGCCTCACCCTGAACCCTTCCAAGTGCGAAATAACCTCCACCAACCAGCACATAATAGAGCAAATAAAGGTTGCTCTGCTTGACATTCATACAACCAACCCTGAGGACAGCACACTCCTAGGTTCTCCTCTTGGAAGGAATGCCATCGATGAGGTCCTTGGTAAGAAGATCACTGACCTGAAGAGGATGAACGAGAGGATTGAAGACATCGATGCTCATGATGCACTTTACCTCATCACCAGATGCTTGTCCCTCCCCAGGCTGACCTACTTTCTAAGATGTTCGCCATCTTTCAACAATATTAAATTAGAAGAGTACGACAGCTTGCTGAAATCAACACTAGAAAAAGCCCTCAATCTTTTCCTCAGCGACTCACAGTGGAAACAGGCCTCCCTTCCTGTCAGACTCGGGGGCCTTGGCGTGCGCACAGCAACACAAATTGCTGTACCAGCGTTCCTGTCCTCTTCAGTGGGGTCTGACAACTTGGTGAAGGAAATCCTACCTGAGCACCTAGTTCAACAGGCAGGGGTACATGATCCCAGCTTCACAGACTGCACAACCAAATGGGTCTCTCTCGCAGGACCAGCACCCCAACCACCATTTTCTGAAGCCCATAAGCAATCCAGCTGGGATCGCCTCATTGCCGACCAAGAAACTGCGACGTTGCTAGAAGCTGCGACAACACCACATGACACTGCCCGACTTAGAGCTGTAGCAGCTCCCCATGCAGGTGAATTCCTATTAGCAACCCCAATGTCAGCAACCGGCACCCGTCTCACACCGCAGGCCCTCCGAATTGCCGTGGCTCTCCGCCTCGTTGCCCCAATCCACACCGAATACAGGTGTATTTGCGGCGCGGCAGAGGCCGACAGATACGGACGGCATGTCCTTCTCTTCCAAAGGACAAGAGGATGGCATGCAAGACAAGGCAAGGTCAAAGACATTATCAAGAGAAGCCTTACCACAGCCGGTTGTCCAGCAGAGAGAGAGCCCCGTTACCTACTGTCCTGCAACTCTGATGAGCCTGTCGGTCTCCCAGACGGAATCACGGTGAACCCCTGGAAGAATGGTAGACAGTTGGTTTGGGACTACACTTGCGTTTCAACTTTAGCCAATACCTATGTTGACTTCAGTGCTACACAAGCAGGAGGAGCTGCCAATCACCGGGAAGCGGCCAACTCACGTAAATACAGAGACCTTGGGCACCACTACTATTTTGTCCCCATTGCCTCAGAGACACTTTTTGCCTGGGGTAAAAGTGTTAGCGTTTTGAAGGAGTTGGGGTCTAAGCTAATCGAAACAACTAGAGACCCTAGAGCTGCCAGTTTTCTTTTTCAGCGCCTTAGTGTGGCAATCCAAAGAGGAAATGCTCACTGCATCCATGGTTCCTGCCCGCCATCTGACGAGCTGGAGGAGCTGCTCAACTTGTGACCAGCAGCCTTGTACCCTGTATGTAATCAATATTGTAACTTTTTTTGTGTAATGACATTTTCAAATGTCATTACACAAAAGTATCTATATATATCTATATATATATGCAACAATGATCACAAAAACACTGATCCAAGTATGCAGAATAACCACATATGAAAAATAGAAAATGCTTAACGCGTTTTCAGCTAATTCGCCTTCATCAGAGCAAAGTAGAATGATTCTACTTTGCTCTGATGAAGGCGAATTAGCTGAAAACGCGTTAAGCATTTTCTATTTTTCATATGTGGTTATTCTGCATCTATATATATATATATATATATATATATATATATATATATATATATATATATATATATGGATGACCATAAAGTGACAAAGAGGGACGAAGAACGACCCGTTTCCTAGTAAAAGACATGGCACAAGTCTTAGAAGTAGAGAACTTGAAGCTATGATAGGTGGCCCTTTTCCACAGTCAAGAATGTAGCACTCGGCGTATGAAGTTATAATCGACCCCAAGACGCTACAGCTTCGACACAGAACAGACTGCAGAATAGGACCGCATCGAGCTACAACGGTCTCCCACATAGAGCTCCGCGATTCCGGCCTCACTCAGCTCTCTAGTCGGCTCCAAGCTCCGTCTCAAAGTCTATGACACTGCTGTATCCAAGACTACTAAATAAATATGAAAACCCACTAAATACTGTGTATCTACTCTACTCAACAACGTAACATAATCGTACGTTACAGTACCATATATGTTTTTAATAAAGCCAGTTGGCCATCCAACTCCCAACTGCATCTATACCTTCTGGAAGATCATTTAAGCCCTGTAGATTCCACTGATGACTTTATTCTCACCCATATTACTTAGGTACTCCTTTATACCTTAGAAGCACCCTACCAGTTTCTCCTCATCTTATATACCAGCCTTTGTGTCAAAGGCTTTCTGACAGTGTAAGAAAAGGTAATCCACTCATCTTTATTTTCCTAGCTAATCATTGTCACCTGAGCGTAGAATTTTATCAAATCACCAGTGAAACAATAAACAAAATTTTGAAAAACCAATAATAAAAAAATGAGTGAAATTGCTAAAATAATCTTGGATGCTATAACAATCACAATGGTTTCTCAGGTTTAAAAGAACGTATATTCATGATAAAAACTATAATTAAAAAAATTTATGTTAGGAATGATGATAAAAGAATGATTTTATTATTACATGAGTTGCTTTATTTTTTTACTATTAGTGTTTAATATATTAAATTAATAACCGCGACATATCATCAAGTCAGTATCAACAAAAAACAATAACTCAGTTAAATATATAAAAAATTGTGATGAATATGAGAAGAATTGAATTAGAAACTAAATGTGGAAATCAAGAACTCAGCAAGTATATTAGAATTTTTCTTGGTAGATGTTATGACCCTGGATTCTTAATTGGTTCTGCCAGGATGCCTAAGGTCAAATTGAATTCTTTATATTCATGCAGGGATCAGTTACTCAAGTATTATGATAGTGATAGGCCCTGACTGAGGGATTTTGTGTGAGTTCTTAATTAAATAAATTAGAATGTTAATTGATAGGATTGGATTATGTAAGAGGGATATTTAATTAACAGGTAACTGATATTCAAGGGATCTGAATTCTACTGTTTATGTTTCCGTCTCCCCTGCCAACGAATAAATAACCTTGCTGCTCACAGAGCAGGCAGACTCTGTGCTAATTGAATATTAATATAACTTAGAGCTAGATATTCTTAGAATTGGTAAAGTAACAAGAAAAGGAATGTCTGGGAAGACTTGTAATGATTGTTACTGTACGATCAGTTGAGTATTGTCCAGGCAGCGACCATGAGTGTTCCCAGGACTGATTCTACTTCTTCTCTGCTGTGTCTCGAGACTGAGCAGTCGCACCCCTTGTGGGCCGTTGTCTTACCTCTTCTCATCCTCCTCTCCTCTCTCTCTCCTTAATCTGTATTACCAACCTAAGTATCTAAATCCGTGTGTTATTGTGCCACCGTGATCTAGGTTATTTAGTGGTGTCTTCGTAAGCCAGTGTTTGAGCCCAAACTTTAACTCTGGGGTGGCTTAAGGTGACTGACCACATGTACCAATATTTACAATGATACCTGTGTGTGTTTTGTCCCTTCAGGAAAGTAGTCTTTTCCACTAGGTTGCTGGTTGTAATCCTTGTCTCCTTCCAATGTGGATTCAAGGGGTTAGATAAGATAAGATAGAGTTGGTAAAGTAATTTGTTGTATTTTTGTTTATGGGGGTTATTATGAGGTTTAATAAATAAGTTGTAAGGTATATTAGGAGTGTCTATTTACCCTCTTTGGAAGGGAGTAGGTTAATCTGCATAATCTGCAGTAGGTTGCAGTCTCCGTGGTGTAGTGGTAAGACACTCGCCTGGCGTTCCGCGAGCGCTATGTCATGGGTTCGTATCCTGGCCGGGGAGGATTTAATGGGCGCAATTCCTTAACTGTAGCCTCTGTTTAACGCAACAGTAAAATGTGTACTTGGATGAAAAAAACGATTCTTCGCGGCAGGGGATCGTATTCCAGGGACCGTAGGATTAAGGACTTTACAAGAATGTAACAACTCTTGTATATATCTCAAAAAAAAAAAAAAAAAAAAAAAAAAAAAAAAAAATCTATCTTAGACTACCGAGCCATTAGAACAAGTATTATTTGCTGGGAATAGTCTTCCCTGGGGGACGGGCCTAACCTAACTTTCACTATTTTAGTAACTCCTTGACCTTAGATATTGACCCTCATAGAGCAACTACTTGCCCCTGTGACAGGAAAGTGTTGAAGTGTAGGTGTTCGGCAGTCCTCCTAATAGCTGGTGTCAATGCCTATCACATTTTAGAAAAAAAAGATCGATTGCTTGGCTGTTGTCTGTGGTAAAGTAAGGGAAGACAGGCAAAACACATAGTATGAACAATGAAACTTTAATTAACTTTAAAAATTATGAATAAGACAATTCCTTGGCTATGTACAGTGCAAACAAACAAGTCAAAAAATATACCCAAAATTAAGAACAAGGGTGACGTTACTCTACAAATAAAATAAAGACAAAAGAATGGATAAACAGGTGCTGAGAATATAGCGCTAGCTGAGAACCTCCACCAATAAACAGAGTGTATATCAGTTGGTTGTTCACAGCTTGAGAGCACAAGGACATTCTAACTTCAATGGCTGGTTCAAGCCCAGACATCGACTTGGTAGAAGGTGCTGAGGTGCAGAGGTGCAGGTGTGCAGTCGGTGGGTCACCAATCAGAAGCAGGCAAGCTGGAATGGTAGTTTGCTGGTTGACGATGGTGGTGAACCGGCATGGAGGGAGTGAGGAGTGGGGGTTCCTATCTTGAGGTTATCTTGAGATGATTTTGGGGCTTTTAGTGTCCCCGTGGCCCAGTCCTTGACCAGGCCTCCACCCCCAGGAAGCAGCCCGTGACAGCTGACTAACACCCAGGTACCTATTTTACTGCTAGGTAACAGGGGCATAGGGTGAAAGAAACTCTGCCCATTGTTTCTCGCCGGCGCCTGGGATCGAACCCAGGACCACAGGATCACAAGTCCAGCGTGCTGTCCGCTCGGCCAACCGGTTCCCAACACTGGGTGGTGTAGTGTAGTGGCGTTTGGACGCCTGGTATGGAGTGTGGTGTTGTGGAGTATATGGTGGCGCAGGGGCGCCAGGTAGTGGTCGGTAAGGTGAGTATTGGCGTAGCAAGGTCGGTGCGTTAGGACGCAGGAAGTGGTTGTGGGGATGTGTGGCGTTATATTGAGGTCATCAGTGGTTGGGATGACCAGAGGTGATGGTGTGTTGGAGTGGGTAAGTCGTATGGATAAGATGCAATGTGGATAATTGCAGGAGTTGGTGGCTGCAGTAGGCGAGCTAAGTCGATATATCTAGCAAGACTCATAAAAGACTAATAAAAATTCATTATTTTCATTAAAATTTTCATTAATTAAGTCGGAGTGGGTAAGTCTTATGGATAAGATTACAATGTAGAATTTCAAAATTTCAGGTGTTGGTGGTTGCAATGGGCGAGCCAAGTATATATACTAATGTCTCATTAATTAAGTTGTTACAGGAATCTCGCTAGAGGTGAGCCAGTGGCAGTATGATGCCTTAGTGAGATAAGTTGTGAAATTATTTAATGAGGTATTTATTGTGATAATGTATGTGTATGTATATACTGTATATTACCTCATCGGCACCATTACTGAGTGTTAGGCTTGAGAAGGTCCCCCGGGATCATGTCACAGAGCTTCAGGTAGAGTTGAAGGGAAGCCATGAGGCTACACTCAGTAATTCTAGAAAAAGGGGGGGGGGAAGTGAAGCCAACGTGACGTTATAACGAAATTCGCCCCTTGACATCAAAACAGGGATAAGGGCCAGCTGCAATGGCTTTGCAGCTGGGCTCAGGCTATATACGGAGAGAGAGTAAGGAGCCGAGGGGGTGTCATGTAATAATGGGATCGAGCCAGGGGGCTCCGAGGGAATATTTTACAGGTACAGCGGTCGGGAAGGTATGAATACAGGTGGACACACTCTGGGCAGATGGGCCTAGAGTAATGTGCTACAGCTGTGGTGAGTACAGCAAGGAAGGATGACCAGAGAGCTGTGAGGTATCTACTGCGTTCTGGGGTTGGTGCCCTGGAACGAGACGGTAGCATAGACCCGAGGGAACATGACCCTGGGGTAGGAATCTCCGTTGCTCTGGAGGCCAGGATCTCGTTAGCTCAGAGCAACGATGGGACATTGACAACATTCACCAGGCTGGACAGCCTGGGTTTTGTCTGGGTCATGGAGGATCTATGACCTAGCAACCATGGGACACGAAGACAAGAGAAGTGATGCTGCCAATTGTGGAGGAGGGCCAGTGAAACATTGTGTGATCATTGTAAGCTCTTATGTCAACAGTACAGGGCAAGATGTTAAATTGTTATTAACTTGTTACTAAGGATGAAGAACCTTAGATATATATGTGTTGTGTATATATTAATGACTAGTGTCATTTCTGTTTAAGTGCCAGCATTCTGGTCAATGTAATTTTATGGTTATGTTTGTATGTAATTATATGTCAGCAGTTTAGGTTTATGTGCATTGTTGGAGATGAGAAAAAATAGTACAAACTATTTTACCTGTGCTATGATGTGAATATAATGTATATGTTGTAGAATGTTGTGAGTCATGTCGGGGAAAATTTTAATTTAGTTCATCGTGTGCATGATGAACTTATTGGATGAATTTTTAGTTGTACATATATGGTGGGTGCATCCTCCAGGTCCTTGCACCAATGGAACCATTGGAATGATGCATATGAGGACATGCGTGTTTAAGGAGGGGAGTGGTGTTGTAATCCACAAGTTAGTAGGGATTATTAGCTAGAGGATCATTACTACAACACTTAACGAATGATGATTAAAAGTACATGTTAAGTAGACAGACTATGGATCACATATCCAAGAAAGGTCAAAGGGATTAAAACCACAGCTGTTAGCCAAACTAATAATTTTTGGAAAGAGGACTCAGGCTTCAAAGAACAAGGTTACCGCTTCTAGGGACAAGGTTAATCGGATTATACCTTCCTTGAGAGGCGTGGTGAAATGTTTGAGGCCAAGGCTGACTGGAGACAGTCTGGTTGTGGGAGCGGAACTGTCAAGTCCTCCGGGGTCTCCGTTTGTGGCAGCAGCGAAGTGTAGCAGACAGCTATGCGAGAGCCTTATGTGATCTTAGTGACCAAGTTAAGTCTGCAGTATGTGAGTATTGAATGAAAGACTAACCGGGTGTGGAGCGTTGTAGTAATTAATCCGTATTAGGGACTTAGGCGGAAGTTACGAGTGTAAGTGGTGACCGCGGAGGTCAAGTGGTCTATGGGTATTGGAAGTGTATTTACCTAATAGAGTATGTTAATATGTTATTATCTGACAGAGTCTATTCTTTGTAATTAAATGACAAAACCCGACGGCCGTTAAATACCTACCATATGTTCACTCATTGTGTTCCAGTACAAACCTAGTGGTACGCCTCAAGGGTCTGGTGTGTGTAGGAGTACACAGTGGTGGGAATGGTTGCTGAGACAAGGTGTTATGTGTTGTGAAATCGCTGTGTTCGGAATGAACTGGGGTTCAGCGTCACGTCAATAGCATTTTATCAAATCACCTCATTGTTTGGGGCACACGTAAGGAACACAAATGCGAACAAGCCTGAATGGTTCCCAGGACTATATGTAACTGAAGACTCACACCCCAGAAGTGACTCGAACTCATACTGCCAGGAGCAACGCAACTGGTATGTACAGGACGCCTTAATCCACTTGACCAGACAAAGGAAGGTGATAGCCAAAGCTATTTGAACCCCCCCCCCGGCGGCATATATATATATATATATATATATATATATATATATATATATATATATATATATATATATATATATATATATATATATATATATATATATATATATATATATATATGACAATGTCAGACCACGGAGGAAAAATGAAACAGGAAATTTCCTTAAGTACTTTCGTATATTAAATACATCTTCAGAAGGTCATTTTACAGATCGAGTGATTATACCTATACTCTCCAGTGGAAAATTTAGATATATCAGAAACAGTATAGGTCCAAGGACTGAACCCTATGGAACTGCAATGGAAACTCCTCGGCAATCTGAGACCTCCCCCATCACAGTGAGTCGCTGTCTTATGATGCTTAGGTACTCCCTTATCCATCGGAGTACCTTCCAATTCACTTCTCCCTGCATTTTCAGCTTGTACACTAGTCTCTTGTGTGATACTGTGTCATGGGCTTTCTGGCAATCCAAAAATACACAGTCTGCCCACCCCTGTCGTTCTTGCCTGATTTTTGTTGCCTGGTCTTAGAATTCAATTATTCCTGTGAGGAATGACGCGTCATCACTACACCCATGTTTATGTTGTGTTACAAAGGTCTTTCAGTCAAGGTGTTCCATTAGCATTTTTCGCACAATGTTCTCTGTCAACTTGTATGGTATGCAAGTTAGGGACTCTGGCCTGTAGTTCTGTGCCTTCTGCCTATTCCCCTTCTTGTATATTGGGGCTATATTACTCGTCTTCCAAATTTTGGGCAGTTCACCTGTTACCAGTGATTTGTTCTATACTATGGAGAGAGGCAGACACAGTGTTTCTGCTTCGAGTTCCTAGCACACTTCCTTGTCGTTTGAAGTGAATCTGTCAGCCCCTATCCTCAGTTTCATTACCTGTTCTTTCACTGTTGTTTTTCTCTTGATGTGGTTGTGCAGCAATTTAGGTTGAGTCTTTGCCTACCTTGCGATGTCATTTTCGTATTGTCTTTCTGCCTCTCTTCTCATCCTTACATATTCATTCCTGGCACTCTGGTATCTTTCTCTTCTCTCAAGTGTCCTGTTATTTCTAAAGTTTCTCCACACACTTTTAGTTTGTTGCTTTGCAAGCTTACATCTTTGATTAAACCATGGGTTTCTCATCTCCATTTTCTTTTTTTTTCTTTTGGAGTGGGATAAACTTGTCTGCTGCCTCCTTACACTTCTGTGTGATGTAATGCATCAAATCGTGGGCCGTCTTTCCTCTGAGCTCTGTTTCTCAATTTATATCTGTTAGGAATTTTCTAATCTCCTCATAGATTCCCAAACGGAATGCTAGTCTTTTGTTTTCAGGTCCCTTCCTTGAGTGCGTTAACCCTTCTTCGACCAGATACTTAAACATCAATACACTGTGATCGCTCATTCTTACTGGGATTTCGTTACCGATTCCCCTTACGTCGGAGTCGTTAAGATTGAAGACTAGGTCGAGTCTCACTGGTTCATCTTTGCCTCTCATTCATGTGGGTCCTCAGACATGCTGGTTTAGAAAGTTTTTTGTCACCACCTCCAATAGCTTAACTCTCTGTGTTTCCTCATCTCTAGACGGTTCCTTGTTCTTCCAGTCTATCCTTCTGTGATTGAAGTCCCTTATCCCTTATGAAGATGGGATCTATTTCTACAGGCAGCTGGAACTGCCCTCTCAATTATACTGTTAACTGCCATGACGTTGTTGTCATACTTTTGCATACGTCTTCTCTCATATAGTGGTTGTTTATATCACTGCTACTACTACTATTATTGGTCATGTCATGGTGCCTGTAATGTAGTCTCTGAGCCCCCTCGCATCCCGGGATAACCATCTCTTTGAAGTTACATTCCTTTCTCAATAGTAGGGCCACTCTGCCTCTCTCTCTTTCCTTATTAAAGTGGAATCCTGGAGAAACCTTCTTCTTCTTCTTCTTCTTCTTCTTCTTCTTCTTCTTCTTCTCCTCCTCCTCCTCCTCCTCCTCCTCCTCCTCCTCTCTCTCTCTCTCTCTCTCTCTATGTTTGTCGAGGGTACTTGGTATCAATTGCCGACTCGACAAATATTGCAAAGCAAATGCAATATCCTTCATTGATAACTGGGAACACTTTTATGGAAGGAATGACATGTATGCTCGGGATGGGGTGCATTTATCCTTGGCTGGGGTTATTGCTGTTGCTATCTCGCTGGAACCGGTGATTAGAGGGGTTTGTTTGGGTTTTAACTGTTAGTAGATATTGGTATTGGAATTGATATGGAAAAAATGAAGTAATCAAAGTATGTATTTGTGGTAAAACAAATTGGCAAAATGAACAGGGAAAGAGTGCCTCAAAATAAAAATACACTTAGGGTATATTACACAAACAGTAGGAATCTAAAATACAAAATAATCTATTGAAATTCTCTTGTCTACACAGAAAAATAGATACTATTACACTTACCGAAACGTGGATGAGTGTAGAAAATAGAGAAATATTAGCTGAATACCAAATAAATGCATTTAAACTAATATATTAGACGAGGAGGAGTAGCCATAAATGTTAGATAAAATTTGAAATGTAGTCTCAAAGAGGGAATCAAAACTGAACCAAACACTGAAACTATTTGGCTAGAATTAAACGAAAAAGCAAATAATCTTATAATATGAGTTATATACAGGTCACCAAACTTAGACAGCATGGAAGCAAAGCATCTATGGGATGTCATATCAAGAGCATCTAGGTCTAACAGTGTTTGTGCCAAAGGTGACTTTAAATGTAGTGAATTACCTGGGTTTATTAATTATAATAGAAATTATAATTTCTATAATTAATTATAAAAATAAATTTTCTATAATTAATTGACGATTGCTTTCTTACGCAACACATAAGGAACCAATGCCGGAAAATAATATTTTAGATTTAGCGATAACAAACAGGAAACACAAATTAATTAAATCGAAATAGGGAGGGAGGTAGGGAACAGAGATCACAAAGAAATCATATTTAGTATATAATGGAAGAGATTTGTAGGGGAAAATTCTGTTATACTGTAGTGCCAGATTTTCGAAAAGCTGATTATAATAGCCTAAGAATTTTTTGGGTGAAATAGATGGAAAGTCTTGAGCATTGGTGATGTACTGGTCGTGGCGTGAGACATGAACCCAGCGATGGGTGATATCAGACGGGATTTCAATCTGGATTCAAAATATAATTTTTTTGTAAATATTCTAAGCAAAGCACAGGAACGTAATATATCATACAAATTGAATACATCGAATACTAATGAACCGAAATGGATAACATAGGATCTGAAGAATCTTACAGGTAGAAAGAGAGCTTGGTACAAAAGGATTAGTAATTGGGAAGTAATTTTAGAACAAGAATTTGTACACCAAGTTAGAAATGTTAAAAAAGGAGATACGGAGTGCAAAAACAAACTATGAAGTTCGCGTACAAAGGCAAGCAAAGACAAATCCTAAAGTTTTTTCAGATATATCGAATAAAAGATTAGGGAAAGGATAGATCCATTAAAAACTCAGACAGGTCAGATAATGGATAATGCCGAAGAGATGAGCAGTATTTTTAATAAATATTTTATCTCTGTATTTACTAAAGAGGAACTTAACCATATGCCTTCAGCCGAACAAATCTATGTGGGTGGGGACGAGGACAGGTTGAATAGTTTAGCAGTTACCAGGGAAGACGAACTTAAACAAATAGTAAAACTCAAACCAAACAGTCCAGCGCCGGATGAAGTGTTTGCCAGGGTGCTTAAAGAATGCAAAGAGGAGCTTTGCGAGTTACTGTCTACCATATTTAATAAATCAATAGTGTCAGGCAGAGTGCCAGAGTGATGGAAGGTTGCTAATGTGGTACCAATTTTTTAAGAAAGGAGATAGATCACTTGTGTCAAACTATCGGAAATATAAACCTAACGTCAATTGTGGGAAAGTCACTTGAATCGATAATTGCAAATACAATTTATCTTCATCTTGAAAAACATAAATTAATAAATGATTCGCAACATGGTTTTACAAATGGCCGATCATATTTAACAAATTTGTTATCTCTTTATTCCAGCATTGTTGAAGCAGTTCATAGTGGTAAGGTTTGTGATGTTGTGTACCTTGACTTTAGCAAAGCTTTTGATACAGTGCCACATGAAAGATTGATTAAAAAGATAGAGGCTCATGGTATTGGGGGTGCTATATTAAGTTGGATTAGGGCATAACTATACCAAAGGAAACAGAGAGTTAGTATAAATGGGGTTAAGACATGGTGGAAAAATGTTGTAAGCTGAGTGCCTCTAGGCTCTGTTCTGGGACCTCTTTTGTTTATAATATATATAAATGATTTAGGTTTGAGTAGCAACATCTGCTAATTTGGCGATGAATAAAAAATCGGTAGGGAAATAAACACTGAAGATGACTCAATATCACTTAAGATCGATCTAAATAGGGTTCTGAAATGGTCAAAAGATTGGCCGATGCAGTTTAATGCTGATAAATGTAGTGATTTGAGGTTAGGTAAGGATGATAGAGTTACAAGATACGAGCTAGATGTTGTTGAGATTGCGAAGTCAGATTGCAAAAGGGATCTGGGAGTTATGATATGTAAGAATTTAAAACCAAAGGATCAATGCATGAATGTTTGTAATAAGGCAAATAGGACACTGGGATTTATTAATCAAAGCGTTAGTAACAAGACACCTGGTGTTGTTCTTCAGCTATATCTTGCTCTGGTTAAGCCCCATTTACATTATGCAGATCAGTTTTGGTCGCCGTACTATAGAATGTATATAAATTCACTTGAAAGTGTCCAACGTAGGATGACAAAGTTAATTCCCCAAACTAGAAACCTGTTATAAGAAGAGAGATTAACAAAGCTTAAATTGCATTCACTGGAAAGGCGAAGCGTTAGGGGTGACATGCTAGAGGTCTACAAGTGGATGAATGGACATAACAAAGGGGATATTAAGGGGGCATCAGGCCAAAAATATGCAATAAAAGAAAATTAGCTCGATTTCAATCAAACTTTTTTGACGAGTTGTATATGAAAAGGGTTTCATGTAGTCTACGTCTCAGTATCGCAGCATAAATAGGAAGGGAGAAAAAACAATTGAATAATGTGTCAAACTTTTTCCAAAATGGTCAAAAATTAGCATCAAACACAAGTGTCAACTGAAATCATGTCTATTACTCTCAGCTATCACAATAGCATGTAATAAAAATATCTATAAATTAGCTTTATCCCCAAAAATTTAGTTAAAAAAATTAGAATTATTTTTTTTCTTATTTGTTTATCTGACGATTTCCATGAAACTTATATACCTGACTGCACGTAAGCCTATCTGTAAGGGTGCCAAGGGTGCCAGGAAATTGATTGATGTCAACATCAGCCGCAGATGGCAGCACCTTAGACTTTATTTTTTACTTATTTTTTTCAAGTAACATAAACGTTCCTATAATTCTTTCATTTTTTATTAATTTACATTAAACTTACATCTTATATGTAGAGTTTATGTCTCTACAAATCTGTAAAAAACATTTTTTCCTAAACTTATTTATTGATTTTATAATAGTAATAAACCATGATATATTTGCATAATTTTGTTTTGGAAATTTGACTATTTGTATTAGTAAAACTAAATATATTTAAAAAAAATCCGCTAATCAGATCCTGTTATTATATGTTAGCTAATGTGATAAAAAAGGGTCTTAAAAAAAATTCATTTGAAACTTGTGGTTGTAGTTTCGACTTGAAAATGTGTAAAATTCGTTGAAAAAACAAAATAAAAATATATCCCTCTCTATTTACGCTGCAACATTGAATCTTTGAGCAATATCAGACCTTATCATATACAACTATTCAAATAAGATTTGTTGACATTGAACAATTTATAAGAAATGCAGTTATGCCCCCTTAATAGTGTATTAAAATTATAACATAAGAACATAAGAACAAAGGTAACTGCAGAAGACCTATTGGCCCATACGAGGCAACTCCTATTTATAACCACCCAATCCCACTCATATGCATGTCCAACCCACGTTTAAAATAATCGAGGCACCCCACTTCCACCATGTTATGCGGTAATTGGTTACACAAATCAACAACCCTGTTACCGTACCAGTATTTACCCACGTCTTTCCTAAATCTAAACTTATCTAATTTATACCCATTGTTTCGTGTTTTGTCTTGTGTTGATACTTTTAATACCCTATTAATATCCCCCTTTGTTATGTCAATTCATCCACTTGTAAACCACTATCATGTTACCCCCTAAATCTCGCCTTTCCAGTGAATGCAATTTAAGCTTTGTTAATCTTTCTTCATATAACAGATTTCTAATTTGAGGAATTAACTTTGTCATCCTACGCTGGACACGTTCAAGTAAATTTATATCCATTCTATAGTACGGCGACCAAAACTGAACTGCATAATCTAAATGGATTATGCAGTTCAAGATTATTCTAGGCCTAACCAGAGCAAGATATAGCTGAAGAACAACACCAGGTGTCTTGTTATTAACGCTTCGATTAATAAATTCCAGTGTCCTATTTGCCTTATTACGAATATTCATGCATTGATCTTTTGGTTTTAAATTCTTACTAATTATAACTCCCAGATCCCTATCGCAATCCGACTTCGCAATCTCAAATCCATCTAGATCGTATCTTGTAACTCTGTCACATTACCTAGCCTCGAAACTTTACATCTATCAGCATTAAACTGCATCTGCCAATCTTTTGACCATTTCAAAACCCTATTTTGATCGTCTTGAAGTGATGACAAGACAGAACACAAGAAAGTAGTACAAGAAAAGTACAGGTACAAGAAGTACAAGAATAAGCAGCAATATTATCTGCATTTTGTATTAGAGATTTGTAAAGGATGTGGTATTTTTCCCAACATGTGGTGGTGGTGTAGTGTGGTAGAGGTGGTTTGTGAAATTGGTATGGTATAGTGTGGTGGTGGGTTCTTGGGTCTCGCCTGATGGGATGCAGTTAAGCAAGCACAGGTGAGAGTCCAAAAATAAACTAATTCACCAGTACTGTGTGTACAGAGTAAATTAAATCACGTTTGGGACAAAACGTGAGGTGTATGTTGAGTGGCTCCACTGATCTGGAACTAATCACAAAGCATACGTGTGTGGAGTCCTCATCATTCACTAGCAGTCAAAGGACACAGCTATGCATAATGAACACCTGCCGACAGATGGAGGGTTACACGTCGTGTTGGATTGTGATGAAAGACAGAAACAGACAGAGAGAGGACACACTACCACACAATACCATACTACTCCACACCAGAAAACCAAACAACACCACACTACCACCACTCACTACCACTACAACTACCACAATACACCACCACTCACTACCACACTATATATATATTTTTTTTCTTCCCCTACCACCCCAATTCTTTTAGTGTGTGTGTGTATATATTTCTAACTTTATTTAAAATTTCATTACACAAAAAGGGTTACAAAATTGGTTACATGCAAGGTACAAGACTACTTGTCACAAGTTGTACAGCTCCTCCAGCTCCTCAGATGGCGGGCAGGAACCATGGATGCAGTGAGTATTTCCTCTCTGGATCGCCACACTAAGGCGCTGAAAAAGAAAACTGGCGGCTCTAGTTGTTTCAATTAGCTTGGACCCCAGTTCCTTCAAAAAACGTGCAGCACTTTTATCCCAGGCACCAAGTGTCTCTGAGGCAATGGGGACAAAATTGAAGTGGTGATCAAGGTCTCCATATTTACGTGACTTAGCTGCTTCCCGGTGATTGGCAGCACCTCCTGCCTGTGCAGCACTGAAGTTAACATAGGTGTTGGCTAAGGTTGAAACGCAAGTGTAGTCCCTCACCAACTGTCTACCATTCTTCCAGGGGTTCACCGTGATCCCGTCTGGGCGACCGACAGGCTCATCTGAGTTGCGGGGCATTAGGTAACGGCATTAGGCTCTCTCTCTTTGCTGGACAATCGGCCGTGGTAAGGCTTCTCTTGATAATGTCGTTAACCTCGCCGTGTCTTGCATGCCATCCTCCTGTCCTTTGGCAGAGAAGACCATGCCGTCCGTACTTGTCGGCCTCTGCCTCGCCGCAAATACACCTGTATTCAGTGTGGATTTGGGCAGCGAGGCGGAGAGCCACAGCAATTCGGAGGGCCTGCGGTGTGAGACGAGTGCCAGTTGCTGACATTGGGGTTGCTAATAGGAAGTCCCGTGCATAGGAAGCTGCTGCAGCTTTAGGTCGGGCAATATCATGTGGTGTTGTCGCAGCTTCTAATAATGTCGCAGCTTCTCGGTCGACAATGGGACGATATCAGCTGGATTACTTATGGGCATCAGAAAGCAGTGGTTGGGGTGCTGGTCCTGCGAGAGAGACCCATTTCTCTGCAGGTGTTGCAGTCTGCAAAGCTGGGATCATGTATCCCTGCCCGTTGAGCTAGGTGCTCAGGAAGGATTTCCTTCACCAAGTTGTCAGACGCCACTGAAGAGGACAGAAACGTTGGTACTGCAATTTGTGTTGCTGTGAGCACGCCGAGGGCCCCCGAGTCTGACAGGAAGGGAGGCCTGTTTCCACTGTGAATCACAGAGAGAAAGGTTGAGGGCTTTTTCTAGCATTGATTTTAGCAAGCTGTCGTACACCTCTAATTTAATATTATTGAAAGATGACGAACATCTAAGATAGTAGGTCAGCCTGGGGAGGGACAAGCGTCTGGTGTTGAGGTAAAGTGCATCTTTACATATATATATATATATATATATATATATATATATATATATATATATATATATATATATATATATATATATATATATATATATATATTCTTGAGCCCTTCTTGAGCCCGGATGGGCACATGTATAAGCAAGTAGATGGGGTCGCCATGGGTTCTCCCCTAGGTGTCCTGTTTGCAAACATCTACATGGGTACCATCGAGCAAAAAGTCTTAGTCGACATGAACTTGAAACCGGCCATATACTGCAGGTATGTTGACGACATTTTTACACAGGTACCTGATGTCAGACATCTGCAGGAGCTGAAGGAGGCATTTGAGCAGAGTTCCGTGCTACGTTTCACTTACGAGATGGAAAAGGATGGTAAGCTGCCCTTTCTAGATGTAATAGTCATGGAAAAGGGCGGAGGTTTCCACACTGCAGTCTACACTAAGGAAACAAACATAGGAATGTGCCTAAATGCCAACAGCGACTGCCCAGACAGGTACAAGAGGAGTGTTGTTAACTCATATGTCGACCGTGCTCTCAGCCACAGCTCAGAATGGAAGCAAGTCGACGAAGAACTCTGTAGGGTAAGGCAGGTCCTAGTCAATAACGGCTTCTCCAATGGTTTCGTCGAAGACATCATAAGAAGGAAAGTGAAAAGCCATGCAACCTCTGAAGAGACAACTAACACAACACCTATACCCCCTATTAGACTATTTTACAGGAACTTCTTTTCCACAGCTCATAAAACGGAGGAAAGGGTCCTGAAAGATATTGTTAATAGAAACGTTATCCCTACAGACAAAAATCAGAGGATACAACTGACGACGCCCACTTGGGGACTGTAAGCTCCAAAAAACCCAGTACATAGGCAAGACAACAACATCTCTTTCTAGGCGTTTAACGATGCATAAGCAACAGGGCTCCATTAAGGAACATATAATCTCTTCCCACAACCAAACCATCGCCAGAGAAATCCTAGTAAACAACACAGAAATCGTCGATAGATACAGCGATAGCAGGCGGCTTGACGTTTGCGAGGCACTACACATCAAGAAGTCAACACCAGCAATCAACAGCCAATTATTGCACAACTATATTCTACCCACCTCAAGACTCCGCTCTAATATAGAAGCATCAAGAAATATGGACCAATAGGCTTTCTACAAACACTTCTATTCAATATCCATTGTTTCGTGTTCTGTCTTGTGTTGATGAAATTAATACCCTATTAATACCCTTGTTCTGTCTTGTGTTGATGAAATTAATACCCTATTAATACCACATTTTGTTCTGTCTTGTGTTAATGCCACATCACCCCTTCCACCTCACTCAAATGTAGATATAAAATCGGAGATACGTAAGTTCTATTCAGTTGTGTATTTGTGAACTAAAGTCTTTGAAAATATAATAAGTTTTACGAAACGCGCCCGTGTCGCGTCAGACTAGAAATAAAAATGAATTTTGGAGAATTGATTTTTGATTTACCTCCAACAGTGAAGCGTAATGTACGAAAGATTGAGAAAATTCGTGTTAGAATTATTAATCTTACTTTTTCGGTCATATTTAATAATATATATATATATATATATATATATATATATATATATATATATATATATATATATATATATATATATAACTGAAAACTAACTAATATATATATATATATATATATATATATATATATATATATATATATATATATATATATATATATATATATATATATATATATATATATAACTGAAAACTCACACCCCAGAAGTGACTCGAACCCATACTCCCAGATGCCACGCAACTGGTATGTACAAGACGCCTTAATCCACTTGACCATCACGACCGGACATAATGAGGTGATAGCCGAGGCTATTTGAACCACCCCACCGCCGGCACTCGGATAGTAATCTTGGGCATAGCATTTTACCAAATCACCTCATTCTTTGGGGCACACGTGAGGAACACAAATGCGAACAAGCCTGAATGGTCCCCAGGACAATATGCAACTGAAAACTCACACCCCAGAAGTGACTCGAACCCATACTCCCAGATGCCACGCAACTGGTATGTACAAGACGCCTTAATCCACTTGACCATCACGACCGGACATAATGAGGTGATAGCCGAGGCTATTTGAACCACCCCACCGCCGGCACTCGGATAGTAATCTTGGGCATAGCATTTTACCAAATCACCTCATTCTTTGGGGCACACGTGAGGAACACAAATGCGAACAAGCCTGAATGGTCCCCAGGACAATATGCAACTGAAAACTCACACCCCAGAAGTGACTCGAACCCATACTCCCAGATGCCACGCAACTGGTATGTACAAGACGCCTTAATCCACTTGACCATCACGACCGGACATAATGAGGTGATAGCCGAGGCTATTTGAACCACCCCACCGCCGGCACTCGGATAGTAATCTTGGGCATAGCATTTTACCAAATCACCTCATTCTTTGGGGCACACGTGAGGAACACAAATGCGAACAAGCCTGAATGGTCCCCAGGACAATATGCAACTGAAAACTCACACCCCAGAAGTGACTCGAACCCATACTCCCAGATGCCACGCAACTGGTATGTACAAGAC